>NC_044976.1:118899129-118997219 GCF_008728515.1 Papio anubis | reverse complement strand
GGGATGAGTTTGTGTCCTTTGTAGGGACATGGATGCAGCTGGAAACCATCATTCTTAGCAAACTATCACAAGAACAGAAAACCAAACACCGCATGCTCTCACTCATAGGTGGGAACTGAACAATGAGATCACTTGGACTCGGGAAGGGGAACATCACACACCAGGGCCTATCATGGGGAAGGGGGAGGGGGGAGGGATTGCATTGGGAGTTATACCTGATGTAAAGGATGAGTTGATGGGTGCTGATGAGTTGATGGGTGCAGCACACCAACATGGCACAAGTATACATATGTAACAAACCTGCATGTTATGCACATGTACCCTAGAACTTAAAGTATAATAATAATAATAAATAAAAATAATAATAAATAAAAAATAAAAAAAATTATGAAATTAGCAACATACTTCTAAAAACTCAAGGATCAAAAAAGAAATCACAACAGAAATTTAAAATAGTTTGGATAGAATAATATGCAGATGACAATGAAAATACAACAGGTTGTAGAATTAGAACATTGTAGTTAAAACATTGCTTAGAAGGAAATGTATAGTTTTAAATGATTGTATTAGAAAATAATTGTTTGTGAACATTTATGGAATATATAAGAGATATTTTACATGTATGTAATGTGTAGTGATCAAGTCAGGGTATTTATGGTGTCCATCACCTGAGTATAATACATTATAATAAGTACAGTCATCCTACTGTGCCATCAAACATTGAATTTTTTCCTTCTATCTTACTATATGTTTGTAGCCTTTAATTTACTTTTCTTCATTGCTTTCCCTCACCTCAGCCACCCTTTTCCGTCTCTGTAACCCATTTTTTCACTCTCTATCTCCATGTGGTCAAAATTTTTAGCTCCCATGTGTGTGAGAATATGTAGTATTTGTCCCTTTTGTGCCTAGCTTATTTCACTTAAGATATTGACCTCCAGTTCTATCCATGTTGCTGTAAAATACATGATTTTCTTCTGTTATTTTATGGCTGAAGAGTATTCCATCATGTATATACCACATTTTCGTTATCCATTCCTCCACCGATGGACACTTAGGTTGATTCCACATATTTGTTATTGTAAATAGTACTGCAATAAACATGTGAGTGCAGGTATCCCTTTGATATATTGATTTCTTTTCCTTTGGGTAGATACCCAGTAGTACAATTGCTGGATTGAAGAGTGATTCTAGTTTTAGTTTTTTGAGAAATCTCCATACTGTTTTCCAAAGTGGCTGTGCTAGTTTAAATTCCCACCAACAGTGTATAAGACTTTCCTTTGTCTGCATCCTCACCAACATCTGATATTTTTTGTGTTTTTAATAATTGCTATTCTGACTAGGGCAAAGTGTTATCTCATTGTGGTTTTGATTTCCCTTCCTTTCTCTGGTGATTAGTAATATTGAACTTTTTATTCATATACCTGTTGGTCATTTGTATGTCTTCCTTTGAGAAATGTCTGCTTGTGTACTTTGTCCACTTTTTAATGGGATTTTTCTTTTTTCTGTTGAGTTGAGTTCCTTATATATTCTAGATCTTAGTCCCTTGTTGGATGAATAGTTTGAAAATATTTTCTTCTTTTCAACAGGTTATCTTTTCACTCTTGATTTCTTTTTTCTTTTTCTTTTTTGCTATGTATCAGCTTTTTAGTTTAATTAAGTCCCATTTGTCTATTTTTTGTTTTTGTTGCCTGTGCTTTCAAAATCTTAGTGATAAATCCTTTGCCTTGACCAAAATCTAGGTCTTTGCCTTTGGTGATGGCAAAATGTAGGAGTTATTCTTAGATTTTCTTCTAGTATTTTTGTAGTTGCAAGTGTTATGTTTAAATCTTTAATCCATTTCAAGTTGAGTTTTTAATATGGTGAGGTATAGGGGTCCATATTCATTGTTCTGCATGTGGCTATGCACTTTTTCCATTACCATTTATTGAGGAGGGTGTCTTTTCACCAATCAATGTTAGGTTCTTGTTGGCTTTGTCAAAGATCACTTGGCTGTAAATATGTGGCTTTATTTCTGGGTTCTCTATTTTGTTCCATTGTTCTATGTATCTATATTTATACCAATACCATGCTGTAATATTTTTTTTTTTTTTTTTTGCTCAGAGTTTATTTGGCTATTCAGGTTCTTCTTTGATTCCATATGAATTTTAGGCTTGTTTTTTGTAACTCTGTGAATAACGATGTTGGTATTTTTATCAGGATTGCATTGAATCTGTAGATTGCTTTGGACAATACAGTCATTTTAATAATATTAATGCTTTTGATCCATGTGCATGGGATGTTTTTCCATTCATTTCTGTTATCTTCAATTTCTTTTACCAGCGTTTTGTAGTTTTCCTTGTGGAGGTCTTTCACCTCCTTTGTTAAAATTTTTCCTAGATATTTCATTCTTTTTTTGTACTGATTGTAAATGACATTGCCTTCGGGATTTTTTTCCTGGCCAGATCATTATTAGTGTATAGAAATGCTACTGATTTTTGCACATTGATTTTGTATCCTGCAGCTTTACTGAATTCCTTTAACAAATCTAAGAGATTTTTGTGGAGTCTTTAGGTTTTTAAAGTTATAAGATTATATCATCAGCAAAGAGAAACAATTTGACTTCCTCTTTGCCAATTTGGATGTCTTTTATTTCTTTCTCTTGTCTGATTGTGGCTGGGACTTCCAGTACTATGTTGAATAGGAATGGTGGAAGTAGGCATCCTTATCTTGTTCTAGTTCTTAGAGGAAAATCTTTCACTTTTCCTCATTCGGTATAATGTTAGCTGTGGGTTTGTTTTATATCCTCTTTATTATTTTGAGGTATGTTACTTCTATGTTTACGGAGAGTTTATTTTATTTTATTTTATTTTGTTATACTTTAAATTCTAGGGTACATGTGCAGAACGTGCAGATATGTTACATATGTATACATGTGCCATATTGGTGTGCTGCACCCATTAACTCATCATTTACATTAGGTATATTTTCTAATGCTATCCCTCCCCCCCACCCCTCCCCAAATAGGGCCCGGAGTGTGATGTTCCCCTTCCTGTGTCCAAGTGATCTCATTGTTCAGTTCCCACCTATGAGTGAGAGCATGCGATGTTTGGTTTTCTGTTCTTGTGATAGTTTGCTGAGAATGATGGTTTCCAGCTGCATCTATGTCCTTACAAAGGACACAAACTCATCCTTTTTTATGGCTGCATAGTATTCCATGGTGTATATGTGCCACACTTTCTTAATCCAGTCTGTCACTGATGGACATTTGGGTTGATTCCAAGTCTTTGCTATTGTGAGTAGTGCCGCAATAAACATACGTGTGCATGTGTCTTTATAGCAGTATGACTTATGATCCTTTGGGTATATCCCCAGTAATGGGATGGCTGGGTCAAATGGTATTTCTAGTTCTAGATCCTTGAGGAATCGCCACACTGTTTTCCACAATGGTTGAACTAGTTTACAGTCCTACTAACAGTGTAAAAGTGTTGCTATTTCTCCACGTCCTCTCCAGCATCTGTTGTTTCCTGATTTTTTAATGATTGCCATTCTAACTGGTGTGAGATGGTGTATCATTGTGGTTTTGATTTGCATTTCTCTGATGGTGAGTTATGATGAGCATTTTTTCACGTGTCTGTTGGCTGCATGAATGTCTTCTTTTGAGAAGTTTCTGTTCATATCCTTTGCCCACTTTTTGATGGGGTTGTTTTTTTCTTGTTAATTTGATTGAGTTCTTTAAAGGTTCTGGATATTAGCCCTTTGTCAGATGAGTAAATTGCAGAAATGTTCTCCCATTCTGTAGGTTGCCTGTAAACTCTGATGGTAGTTTCTTTTGCTGTGCAGAAGCTCTTTAGTTTAATTAAATCCCATTTGTCAATTTTGGCCTTTGTTGCCATTGCTTTTGGTGTTTTAGACATGAAGTCCTTGCCCATGCCTGTGTCCTGAATGGTATTACCTCGGTTTTCTTCTAGGGTTTTTATGGCTTTAGGTCTAACATTTAAGTCTCTAATGCACCTTGAATTAATTTTCGTATAAGGAGTAAGGAAAAGATCCAGTTTCAGCTTTCTACTTATGGCTAGCCAATTTTCCCAGCACCATTTATTAAATAGGGAATCCTTTCCCCATTTCTTGTTTTTGTCAGGTTTATCGAAGATCAGATGGCTGTAGATGTGTGGTATTATTTCTGAGCGCTCTGTTCTGTTCCATTGGTCTATATCTCTGTTTTGGTACTAGTACCATGCTGTTTTGGTTACTATATTCTTGTAGTATAATTTGAAGTCAGGTAGTGTGATGCCTCCAGCTTTGTTCTTTTGACTTAGGATTGTCTTGGCAGTGCGGGATCTTTTTTGGTTCCATATGAACTTTAAAGCAGTTTTTTCCAATTCTGTGAAGAAACTCATTGGTAGCTTGATGGGGATGGCACTGAATCTATAAATTACCTTGGGCAGTATGGCCATTTTCAAGATATTGATTCTTCCTATCCATGAGCATGGTATGTTCTTCCATTTGTTTGTGTCCTCTTTGATTTCACTGAGCAGTGGTTTGTAGTTCTCCTTGAAGAGGTCCTTTACATCCCTTGTAAGTTGGATTCCTAGGTATTTTATTCTCTTTGAAGCAATTGTGAATGGGAGTTCATTCCTGATTTGGCTCTCTGTTTGTCTGTTACTGGTGTATAAGAATGCTTGTGATTTTTGCACATCGATTTTGTATCCTGAGACTTTGCTGAAGTTGCTTATCAGCTTAAGGAGATTTTGGGCTGAGACGATGGGGTTTTCTAAATACACAATCATGTCATCTGCAAACAGGGACAATTTGACTTCTTTTCCTAACTGAATACCCTTGATTTCTTTCTCTTGCCTGATTGCCCTAGCCAGAACTTCCAACACTATGTTGAATAGGAGTGGTGAGAGAGGGCATCCCTGTCTTGTGCCAGTTTTCAAAGGGAATTTTTCCAGTTTTTGCCCATTCAGTATGATATTGGCTGTGTGTTTGTCATAAATAGCTCTTATTATTTTGAGATACGTTCCATCAATACCAACTTTATTGAGAGTTTTTAGCATGAAGGGCTGTTGAATTTTGTCGAAGGCCTTTTCTGCATCTTTTGAGATAATCATGTGGTTCTCGTCTTTGGTTCTGTTTATATGCTGGATTACGTTTATTGATTTGCATGTGTTGAACCAGCCTTGCATCCCAGGGATGAAGCCCACTTGATCATGGTGGATAAGCTTTTTGATGTGCTGCTGGATTCGGTTTGCCAGTATTTTATTGAGGACTTTTGCATCGATATTCATCAGGGATATTGGTCTAAAATTCTCTTTTTTTGTTGTATCTCTGCCAGACTTTGGTATCAGGATGATGTTGGCCTCGTAAAATGAGTTAGGAAGGATTCCCTCTTTTTCTATTGATTGGAATAGTTTCAGAAGGAGTGGTACCAACTCCTCTTTGTACCTCTGGTAGAATTCGACTGTGAATCCATCTGGTCCTGGACTTTTTGGTTGGTAGGCTATTAATTATTGCCTCAATTTCAGAGCCTGCTATTGGTCTATTCAGGGATTCAACTTCTTCCTAGTTTAGTCTTGGGGGAGTGTAAGGGTCTAGGAAATTATCCATTTCTAGGTTTTCTAGTTTCTTTGCGTAGAGGTGTTTTTAGTATTCTCTGATGGTACTTTGTATTTCATTCATTTGATCTTTAATCGCTGATACTCTTTCTTCCAGTTGATAGAGTCGGTTACTGAAGCTTGTGCATTTGTCACATAGTTCTCGTGTTATGTTTTTCTTCTCTATCAGTTCTTTTAAGGTCTTCTCTGCATTCATTATTCTAGTTATCCATTCATCCATTCTTTTTTCAAGGTTTTTAATTTCTTTGTGCTGGTTGCATAGTTCCTCCTTTAGCTCTGAGAAGTTTGATCAACTGCAGCCTTCTTCTGTCAACTCGTCAAACTCATTCTCCGTCCAGCTTTGTTCTGTTGCTGGTGATGAGCTGTGTTCCTTTGGAGGGGAAATGCGCTCTGATTTTTTGAATTTCCAGCTTTTCTGCCCTGCTTTTCCCCCACCTTGGTGGTTTTATCTGCCTTTGGTCTTTGATGATGGTGATGTACTGATGGGGTTTTGGTGTGGGTGTCCTTTCTGTTTGTTAGTTTTCATTCTAACAGTCAGGACCCTCCATTGTAGGTCTGTTGGAGTTTGCTTGAGGTCCACTCCAGATCCTCTTTGCCAGGGTATCAGCAGCAGAGGCTGCAGAAGACAGAATATTGCTGAACAGCGAGTGTTGCTGTCTGATTCTTGCTCTGGAAGCTTCATCTCAGAGGTGTACCCTGCCATGTGGGGTGTGAGGTGTCGGTCTGCACCTAGTGGGGGATGTCTCCTAGTTAAGCTACTCAGGGGTCAGGGACCCACTTGAATAGGCAGTCTGTCCATTCTCAGATCTCAACCTCCGTGCTGGGAGATCCACTGCTCTCTTCAAAGCTATCAGACAGGGGCATTTACTTTTGCCGAGGCTTCTGCTGCTTTTTGTTTAGCTATGCCCTGTCCCCAGAGGAGGAGTCTACAGAGGCAGGCTGGCCTCCTTGAGCTGCAGTGGGCTCCACCCAGTTCGAGCTTCCCAGCGGCTTTGTTTACTTATGTAAGCCTCAGCAATGGTGGGCGCCCGTCCCCCAGCCTCGCTGCCGCCTTGCAGTTAGGTCTCAGACTGCTGTGCTAGCAATGAAGGAGGTTCCATGGGCGTGGGACCCTCCAGGCCAGGTGTGGGATATAATCTCCTGGTGTGCCATTTGCTAAGACCCTTGGTAAAGCGCAGTATTAGGGTGAGAGTTACCTGATTTTCCAGGTGTTGTGTGTCTCAGTTTCCCTTGGCTAGGAAAAGGGATTCCCTTCCCCCTTGCACTTCCCACGTGAGGCGATGCCTTGCCCTGCTTCAGCTCTCGCTGGTTGGGCTGCACCAGCTGACCAGCACTGTTTGTCCAGCACTCCCCAGTGAGATGAACCTGGTACCTCAGTTGAAAATGCAGAAATCACCCATCTTCTGTGTCACTCACCCTGGGAGCTGGAGGGTGGAGCTGTTCCTGTTCGGCCATCTTGGGTGTGCCCCAAGAGTTTTTTTTTAATCCTGAAGGAACGTTGAATTTTATCAAATGCTTTTTCTGAGTCTGTTGAGATTATCACATGTTTTTTTCCCCTTCATTCTGTTGATGTAATGTATTGCATTTATTGATTTGTGTATGTTGAACCGTCCATGCATCCTTGTTATAAATCCTACCTGATTGTGGTGGATTATCTTTTTGATATGCTGTTGGACTCAATTGGCTAGTATTTGAGGATTTTTGCATCTATGTTCATCAGGGATATTGGCCTGTAGTTTTCTTTTATTGTTGTGTCTTTGTCTGGTTTTGATACCAGGGCAATGCTGACTTCACAGAATGAGTTAGAGGGGATTCCTTTCTCTTTAATTCTTGGAGTAGTTTCAGGAGGAATGATATTCATTCTTTTTTGTATATCTGGCAGAATTCAGCTATGAGTCCATCTAGTTCTGGGTTTTTCCTGTTGGGAGGCTTTTTATTACTGATTCAATCTTGTTACTCTTATTGACCTATTCAGATTTTCTCTTTCTTCGTGATTCAATCTTGGCAGGCTGTGTGTTTCCAGAAACTTATCTATTTCCTCTATGTTTTCCAGTTTGTCAGCACATAATTGTTCATAATAGTCTCTAATGATCTTTTGTTTTTCTGTAGCATCAGTTACAATGTGTCCCTTTTCATTTTTGAATTTGCTTATTTGGCTCTTTTCTTGGTTAGTCTAGCTAGTGGTTTATCAATTTTGTTTATCTTTTAGAAAAACTAACTTTTTATTTCGCCTATGCTTTGTATCTTTTAGTCTCTATTTCATTTAGTTTTGTTCTGATCTTTATCATTTCTTTTCTTCTGCTAATTTTGGGTATGGTTTGTTCTTGCTTTTCTAGTTCTTTGAGGTGCATTGTTAGATTGTTAGCTTGTAACGTTTCTGCTTTTTCAATGTTGGCATTTACTGCTATAATCTTTCCTCTTACAATTGCTATTGCTTTATCCCACAGTTTGGGGTATGCTGTGTTTCATTTTGGGTATGCTTGTTTATTGGAATTTTTAAATTTCCATCTTAATTTCTTCATTGACTCAATAATCATTAAGAAACATGTTCACTTTCCATGTATTTGTATAGTTTTCAGAGTTCCTGTTGGTATTGATTTCTCGTTTCACCACATTGTGGTCTGAGAAGGTACTTTATATTATTTTGATTTTTAAAAATTTGTTGAGATTTGTTTTCTGACCTAACATATGGTCTACGCTGGAGAATGTTTCATGTGCTGATGAAAAGAATGTGTATTCTGCAGTTTTTGGACAGCATGTTCTGTTAATGTCTGTTAGCTCCATTTGGTCTAAAGTCCAGTTTAAATCTCATGTTTCTGTTTTGATTTTCTGTTTAGATGATCTGTCTAATGCTGAGAGTGGGGTACTCAAGTCTCCCATTATTATTGTATTGTAGTCTATCTCTCTCTCTTTTGATCTAGTAATATTTGTTTTATGAATCTGGGTGCTCTAGTGTTAGGTGCATATATATTTAGAATATTATATCCTCTTGCTGGATTGATACCTTTGTCATTGTACCATGACCTTCTTTGTCCTTTTTACTCTCTTGACTTAAAGTTTGTTTTATTTGTTATAAGTATAGCAACTCCTGCTCACTTTTGGTTTTTGTTTGTGTGGAATATCTTTTTCCATTCTTTTCTTCTTAGTCTATATGCATTTTTGCTGGCAAGATGAGTTTCACACAAGCAGCATATAGTTGGATCATGTTGATTGTATCCATTCAGCCATTCTAAACTTTTTAAGAGAAGAGTTTGATCTGTTTATGTTTAAGGTTCTTATTGAACTGCCAAAAAGCAGAGATAAAGAAAATACCTTGAAAGCAACTAGAAAAGAATGATACATTATAGCCAGAGGACCAAGAGAGATTTAAATTTTCATTGACCTTTCATCATAAACAATG
This sequence comes from Papio anubis, assembly GCF_008728515.1. NCBI lineage: Eukaryota > Metazoa > Chordata > Mammalia > Primates > Cercopithecidae > Papio > Papio anubis. Next base: position 118,988,225 of record NC_044976.1, on the reverse strand, counting down.
CAAGTCAGAAGACAGTGGAACACAATTTTTAAAGTAGTCAAAGGAAAAAACTTTCAACCCAGAATTCTGTAGTTAGAGAAAGTATTCTTCTAGAATTAAGGTAAAATAATGACAATCTCAGATGAAAGAAAACTAAGAGATTATGTTGCTGGAAGAGCTGTATAATAGACCATGCTAAACAACATTCTTCTGGCTGAAGAGAAATGAGATCAGAATGAGTCTAGAATCTTTATGAAATGATGAAAATCATCAGAAATGGTAAATGTCTAAGTAAATATAAAAAGTGATGTACCATCTGAGTACTGAACTAGGTCCTCCTTCAATTTTGTTGAAAGCAAAGTTCCTAGATAAGTAGCTAGGAGTTACTTAGGCGTGTCATAGTTGAAGGGGGATATCCCAAAGAAGACCACTACCATGGTGAGGTGGGACGCCCAGGTAGAAAAGATCTTTCTCTGGCCCTGAGGAGAGGGAATCTGAAGGACAGCAGAAATGATGAGTATGTCAGATGCTGCAGTAAACAGGCAGGAGCTCAGGCCAACAGTGGCACTGGCCCCATGGAGCACAGACTCACTGACAGAAGTGTCTGAGAAGGAGAGCCTCAGGAGCAATGGGATGCCACAGAGCAAGTAGTGGGTCTGGTTTGGGTTCATACAGAGTAACTGTAGCTGTCCAGCACTGTGTGTGTCCCAGAATTCACCAGCCCACACATCCAGGACCAAGTCATTAAACAAACACAGACCTTCACACTCATGAGGATCCCATATTGAAGAGGGTGGCAAATAGCCACATAGTGGTCATAAGCCATAGTAGCCAAAAAGACACCCTTAATGCCAGCTCATGTCACAAGGAAGAAGATCTGAGAAGGGCAGCCCTCGTAGGAGATGGTCTTCTTCTCCTGGAAGAAGTTCACTGGCATGACCAAGATGGTGGTAGACACGTAGCAGATATCCAGGAAGCTCGGATTGCTGAGCAAATAACCCATTGGAGTTTGGAGGGCAGGACTGACCCTGGTGGCCTGCATTATGAGCATGTTCCCTAGGAGAGTTGTCAGGTTGTCAGGTAAATGATCATGAAACCAGAAAGAACAAGCCCTGTCAGTTGGATGGTTGAAAAATCCCAGGAAGACAAATCCAGTGACATTTGTTTATTTATTTCAAATGATGTCACAGCTACAAAATGATAAGAAAAAAGAAACTATAATGAGAACTACTGAAAGCACCACTATTGGGTTTCTGAACTTGCAGAGCCATGTCAAATAATGTATACACAGCGGCCTGAAGAGGTATGCGGGAGTACCTTTAGGAAGATCACAACTTCGCACAGGGTTTTGCATGGCTGCTGGCTGGTAAGAATAAATGGAGACGTTTTAAAATCAGCAACAAGCTGTTAACCCCCATGTTAAAGTAAGCTCATTTCTCACTGGCTCTGCATTAGCTCCTTTCTAAAATTGCACTCCACTGTGTTAAATTCCTTTTTCTAAATATCTTATTTTTTAAGTAACACATTTTTATCATGAAAAATTGAGAAAATGCAGAAAGATATAAAGAAGGATAAAACCATCCGCGGAATCAATGCTACCTTTCAGTATTATCCATTCCAGTCTTTTTCTCTATATATGAATCCTGATCTCTGCTTATGAGTTTAAAATATTAGGAGCACAAATTCCCAAAATTACACTGTATTATTCCATCACACAAAATAAATTTAGTATCTCTCTTTTGATTGAACATTTAGATGGCTTCTCTTCCTTTTGCTATTATAAATACTAGAATGAAAATTTTCAGACATGAGTATCTGTGAACATTTCTGATTATTTCTCAGAATTAAATTTTAAGTCAGCCTGGTTTTAGATAACTTTATTTTTCTCAATAAGAGTTAAAACATGTTTTTCAAGGTTTATAAGATATAAGAAATTTCAACCAATAATATATGTTTTACTTATATATTTTTCTTTTTTCCTTATTAAACTTTAGTAGCCCTAGATTTAAGCTCAGAAACTATGTTCATCCTGAAAAGATAATTGATACAATTGCCAAATTTGTATTAAGCTATGCCTTCTAATCTCTGAAACATTATCGTGAACTGCAATTTTTATTTCTTTTTCTGTCTTGAAGGGAAAATGATATAGTAGAAACAGCGGGCTCTTGAGCCTAAAAGATGTGGTTTGAAATTCTACGTCTGCCATTTACTAGATGTAGACAGTGGAAAAGTTAGTTGATCTCTGTTCTTCGTTTGCTCATTGTATTCTGATATTAACGGTGTCTATCTTAACAATTGTTGAGAAAACTAATATGAGATAATATAAGTTATATGCCTGCTGCATTATATGTGCTCAATACTCTTTATTAGGTTAAAAAGTTCCAGCTTGTCCCTACTTTATTGATAGGTTTTATCATGAATGGATGTTGAATTTTCTTAAATGATTTTTCTGCATCTACTGAGATAACATATGTGTTTTCTTATTTAGTCTGTTAATATGGTAAATTATATGGATTGACTTTTTCAATGATAAACTAACTTTGCATTCCTAGAATCACTCTCAATTAATTGCAATGTATTATTCTTTTTATATACTTCTGGATTCAATTTGCTAATATTTTGTTGAGGACTTTTACATCTATATTTATGATCTTTAGTTTTCTTGTAATATCTTTGTCTAGTTTTGTTATCAGGCTCATGCTGGCCATATGAAATATGTGCAGAAGGTTCTCTCCTCTTATATTTTCTGCGAGAAATTGTTTATAGTTGGTGTAATGTGTTCCTTAAATGCCTGGTCAAATTCAACAGTGAAATCATATAAGCCTGATGTTCTCCCCACTCACTTTGCCCTTCCCCAACAGGCCCCAGTGAGTGTTGTTCCCCTCCCTGTATCCATGTGATCTCATTGTTCAGCTTTCACTTATAAGTGAGAACGTGCAGCTTTTGATTTTCTGTTTCTGTGTTAGTTTATTGAGGATAATGGCTTCCAGCTTCATCCATGTCCCTGCAAAGGATATGATCTCATTACTTTTTATGGCTGTATAGTATTCCATGATGTATATATACCACATTTTCTTTATCCAGTCTGTCATTGATGGGCATTTGAGTTGATTCCATGTCTTTGGTATTGTGAATAATGCTGTAGAGAACATATGCGTGCATGTATCTTTATAATAGAATGAGTTAGGCTGGCCACAGTGGCTCACGCCTGTAATCTCAGCACTTTGGGAGTCTGAGGTGGGTGAATCATGCGCTCAGGAAATAGAGATCATCCTGGCTAACATGGTGAAACCCTGTCCCTTCTAAAAATACAAAACAAACAAACAAACAAAAAACAAAAACAATTAGCTGGGTGTGGTGGCATGTGCCTGTAGTTCCAGCTACCCGGGAGGCTGAGACGAGAGAATCGCTTGAACCTGGGAGGCAGAGGTTGCAGTGAGCCAAGATCATGCCACTGCACTCCAGCCTGGGTGACAGAGTGAGACTCTGTCTCCAAAAAAATAAAATAAAATAAAAAGGAAGAATGATTTATATTCCTTTGGATTCATACTCAGTTAATGGGTTTGCTGGGTTAAATGGTATTTCCAGTTCTAAATCTTTGGGGAATCACCACACTGTCTTCCGCAATGGTTGAACTAATTTACATTTCTACCAACAGTGTAAAAATGTTCCTATTTCTCCACAATCTCACCAGCATCTGTTGTTTCTTGACTATTTAATAAACACCATTCTGACTGGTGTGAGAGGGTATCTCATTGTGGTTTTGATTTGCATTTCTCTAATAATCAGTGATGCTGAGCTTTGTTTCATATGTTTGTTGGCTTCAAGTATGTCTTTTTTTTGAGAAATGTCTGTTTATATCCTTTGTCCACTTTTTAATGGGGGTCGTTTGCATGCTGGGCTTAATACCTAGGTGATGGGTTGTTAGGTGCAGCAAACCACCATGGCACACATTTACCTATGTAACAAACACGCACATCCTGCACATGTACCTCAGAACTTAAAAAATTAAAATAAAAAAAGAAAATAATGTCTACTAAGGCATTATCAAGTCAGTATGTTTAAGTTTTTCCAATTATCCTGTCCTTTTTTCCTTTCCTTTCCTTTTTTTTTGTTTTAGTGATTTATTGTTTGAATAAAAATCTACCAAGTTTCAAAAAAAAAGAAAAAAGAAAAGAAAAAAAAAGAAAAAAAAACAAACCCAAGTCATATGGGCCTGGACTTTTCTTTTTTGGAATGTTTTAAACTAAACATTCAATTCCTTTAACATACATAGAACTATTCAGGTTATCCATTTCTTCTTGAGTGAGCTTTGGGACCTTCTGATGTCTTCAAGAAAGTGTTATGTTTCATCTATGCTGTCAAGTAGTAGTAGTCCATAATTATCCTTTTAATGTAGGGTCAGTATTGATTGCTCTTGTCTTATTCCTGACATTGATAATTTGTGTCTTCTGTCTTTTTTTCTTAGTCAGCCTGCCTAGATGTTTATCAATCTTATTGCTCTTTTTAAAGAACTAGTTTATTTTCACAGATTTTTCTCTATTGTTTCAATTTCATTGATTTTTTTCTCAAATCTTTATTGTTTCTTTACTTTTGTTTGCTTTGGGTTTGATATCTTCTTCTTTCTCTAAGGCAGAAGTTTAGGTTAATGATTATAGATACAGGCTTTTCTAATATACACATTAAGTGGTATATATTTCTGTCTAAACCCTGCTTTAGCTGTATTTCAGAATTTTTGATTTATTGTTTTTATTTTCATTTAGTTCAAAATATTTAAAAATTTCCTTTGAGACTTTCTTTGCTTCATAAGTTATCTTAAAATGTATTGTTTAATAGCCAATATTTAGGAATATTCTAGGTATCTTTCTAATATTATTATTCTATATGGCCAAAGAATATGCTCTGCTTGATATTTATTGTTAATGAGAAAGGCGTGTAGAAGTTTCCAACTATAATTGTGCATTTGTCTATTTTTCTTTTCAGATCTGTCAGGTTTGGCCTCATGTAATTTGAAGTTCCTTTTCAGGTGCTTACACATAAAGGATAATGTCTTTGTGGAGATTTGATTTATCATTATGCAATATTCCTTTTAATCCCTGGTGATCTTCCTTCATTCTGAAGTCTATTTTGTCTAAAATTAATATATCGTTTGCCCACTTTTACTATGCAACATTTGCATAGTATATCTTTCTCTCTTCTTTTACTTTCAACTCTCCCCTTTCCTTATATTTACAGTGGGTTTCTTTTAGACAGTATATAGTTGGATACTGCCTTTTAAAACCCAATTTGAAGGCTCTAGGGAAGAAAACCTTTCTGTTTCTCCCTAACAGCTAGTGGTTCCTGACAATCCCTGTTGTTCCTTGGCTTGTAGCTGCATGACTCCAGTCTTTGCCTCTATTTTTCCATGGCGCTCTCGTTTGTGTGTGTCTTTTTTTGTCCTCTCCTTTTCTTATAATGATGCCACTAACTGTGTTTAGGTCCCACCTTAATCCAGTATAATCTCCTATTAACTTAAATAATTACACCTTCAAAGGCCCTATTTCCAAATAAGATCACATTCTGGTGAGACATGAATGTGAGGGGAACACTATTCAACCCAATACATTTATCTTGATTTAATTCATTTCAAACATTCTCCATTTGTTTGTATAGATCCAAGTTTCTGACTTACAGTATATTTCTTATACCCGAAAAACTTTCATTAACATTTGTTTAGAGTATATTTGTTGGCAACACAGTCCCTGTTTTTATTTGTCTGAGAAAATCCTTATTTCTCTCAATATTTGAAGGATGTCTTCAGGTTAACAGGTTATTTTTTTTCTTTTTTCCCATTTAGCACTTTAAAGATGTCACACCATTTCATTTAGCACTGGTTGTGTAGTTTCTGATGTGAAATCTGCTGCATTTCTTATTTGTGATGCTCTGTTGGTTGTTTCTTTCCTCCTACTACTTGTCTCTTCCTTCTCAAATTCCAATTTTTAGACAGTTTGGTACTGTACCATATCTCTTGGATACTCTGGCTTAAAAATTGCTTTTAACTCTTTTTTTTCTCCTTGTGTTTGGTTTGTGTAATTTCTGTTGACCTATTTTCTTTTTTCTTCTTTTTTTTTTTTAAATTTTTGAGATGAAGTCTCACTTTGTTACCTAGGCTGGAGTGCAGTGGCATGATCTTGGCTCACCACAGCCTCTGCCTCTGCCTCTCAGTTTTAAGAGATTCTTCTGCCCTCAGCCTCCTGAGTAGCTGAGATTACAGGCATCCACCACTGAATCCAGCTTTTTTTTTTTTTTTTTTTTTTTTTTTTTGTAGTTTTTAGTAGAGATGGTGTTTCTTTCTTTCTTTCTTTCTTTTTTTTTTTTGAGATGGAATCTCGCTCTCGCTCTGTCACCCAGGCTGGAGTGCAGTGGCACAATCTCGGCTGACTGCAAGCTCCCCATCCCGGGTTCACACCATTCTCCTACCTCAGCCTCCCGAGTAGCTGGGACTACAGGCACCCACCACGCCCGGCTAATTTTGTTTTTATATTTTGGTAGAGACGGGGTTTCACCATGTTAGCCAGGATGGTCTTGATCTCCTGACCTCGTGATCCACCTGCCTCGGCCTCCCAAAGTGCTGGGATTACAGGCGTGAGCCACCACACCCAGCCTGAGACAGGGGTTCACCATATTGGCCTGGCTGGCCTCGAACTCCTGACCTCAAGTGATCCACTCACCTCAGCCTCCCAAAGTGTTGGGATTACAGCTGTGAGCCACTGCACCTGGCCTCTGTTGACCTATTTTGAAGTTCACGAATTCTTTCTTCAGCTGTATCAAGTTTATTGAAGAGCCTGTTAAATGAATTCTTCATCTTTATTACCGTGTTTTTAATTTATAGCACTTCCATTTGATCTTTTCTTACAGTTTTCACCTCTCTGCTGAAATCAACTATGTGATCTTGCAGGTTGGTTACTTTTTCCATTAAGGCTTCTAAGCGATTAATCATTATAATTTTAAATTCCTTGTCTCATAGTTTAAAAATATTTCTCATATTTGAGTCTGGTTTTTATGTATTGTCTCTTCAGGCTATATTTTTTCCTACCTTTGTTTTTAAGATGGGGTCTCACTCTGTTGCCCAGGCTGGAGTGCAGTGGTGTGATCATGGCTCACTGCAGCCTCAAACTCCTGGGCTCGAGCAATCCTCATGCCACAGTCTCGTAAGTAGCTGGGACTATAGGCATACACCACTATGCTGGGCCAATTAAAAAAATATTTTTCAGAGATGTGGGTCTCACTTTGTGTCTGCTTGGAAGCCAGGCTTTGGTGTAAGAATGGGCAAGAAGAGTTACAGAGTCTGCCTATTGTTGATAGTCCGTGTGCCTCAGGTTAAAACACCTTTGTTTGGTCCCAAAGAGTGGTTTGAGTGCTAAAAACAGATTAAAATGAAATGGTCTATAGCTAAAGATGTTTTGGAGCTTGGAGAAAATCCCTGAAGCATTGGTTCACAGAGAGGAAGCCATGGTTGAAGCACTTTAAATCCATGGGTGGTGAGGATGTGTGAGGACATGGAATCAGTTTGGGCAGGCTGGCTGGATGGTGGGATCATTAATTAAAGCAGGAAATACATGAGGTAGAGCAGATTTAGGGGGAGGAGATAGTAGATTAGATTCAAATAATGTTGAATGTTAGGTAACTGTGGGATCTAATAGGCTGTTCAAAATACAGGATTTGGTCTCAGGAGACAGGCTAGAACTGCAGATACTAATTTGGGAGTCATCCTGAAGACAACTGTTGCAGCAACAGGTGTACATAAATTCAATCAAGAAGAATAGATAGAGTGAGAGGAGAGGAAGGCTAAGGTGGGAATCCTGTGCTCCTCAGTGTTTACAGAAAATGTGGTGAAGAGGTATCCAGAAAGGACTTGAAAATACTCAGAACCCTACCTACCTCAGCTATAGGCATTGCTTTTCCTAAGTAATTTCCCTAAATAATAAGCATTTCTCTTATTAATCCCTTATTAGCAATGATTTACGGTAAATCACCATTGGAACCGAGCTGGGAATCTGCATGTACTCCTGGAAATTTCTGAGTTATGTGTGTGTTTTATTCTGTTTTCTCTGTTAACTGCATAAACTTTGAGTCATTTGAAAATCAGTGACTTTTTTTTCACTCCTCATATCAAAAAGGTAGATATGAAAATCTATTTTATAGGTAGATGTCTAGATGTATTCACAGGAAGAAATGAAATTCCTCATGGAAGGTGGTTCTGTAAGAGTTTACTTTGGGAAACTGATCCAAACATCACCCAGTCTATGGATATCTAAATTAGAAAACTGAATATAAATTTTCAGGGATTTTCTAAAATATGGTTTCTGAGGTTGCACACACTGCTTATTATAAAGGTCTTGAAATGTGACTTCATATTAGTTGAAGTCAGTTCCTGAGGAACATATTTATAGGGCATTAAAAAGAAAATCTCTATATATGTTTACATGTAACTTTTTGTCTTTAGTTTAACTGACTAATCTAATTTCTTGTGGGCCGGGGGATAAGGTGGGTAAGTAGTAATGTGAATTTTTTCTTACTCTTTTTTTTTTTTTTTTTTTGAGAGAGGGTTTTGCTCTGTCGGCTCTGTTGCCGAGGCTGGAGTGCAGTGGTGCAATCTTGGCTCTCTGCAGCTTCAGCCTCCCAGGCTGTCAATCCTCCCACTTCAGCCTCCTGAGTAGCTGGGATCACAGGCACGCACCACCCCACCTGGCTAATTTTTTGTATTATTAGCAGAGACGGGGTTTGGACATGTTGCCCAGGCTGATCGCAAACTCCTGGATTCAAGTGATCTGCCAACCTCAGCCTCCCAAAGTGTTGGGATTACAGGGTGAGCCACTGTGCCTGGCCTTATTTTTTCTTATTACTCATCGTCCCTGATGTAGTTTGGATATTTCATGCCCTCCAAATTTCATGCTGAAATTTGATCCCAGATGTTGGAAGTGAGGTCTAGTGAGAGGTTCGGCTCATGGGGGCAAATCTCTCATGAACAGCTTGGTGCCATCCTTGCAGTAATGAGTGAGTTCTCATTCTATTAGTTCACATCATGACTGATTGTCAAAAAGCCTGGCATCTCCTCCTCTCTCTCGTTCTTTCTCTCTCGCCACTTTATGTGCCAGCTCCACTTCCCTTTCTGTCATGATTGGAAGCTTCCTGAGACCCTCACCAGAAGATGCTGGTGCCATGCTTCTTGTACAACCTCCAGAACTGTGAGCCAAATAAAATTCTTTTCTTTATGAACTACCCAGCATCAGGTATTCTTTTAGAGTAATGCAAAAAGGACTGAGACGATCACCACCGTCATCATTAAAATTTATTATTAGCAATCACCACCTATGCATGACACTTTCTGTAATACAATATACACTTGTCCCTTAGAATTTAAATTCTTATTCCTAGGAATAGGCAGCCTCATTGAAAACCCTCTCCCGTATAATAATGACTTTATTCTCCATGATCACATGGAGATAGATAGATTTCATAGAAAAAAATAATTTGAGGGTGATTTTTCTTAGACTGGTTCTGTACCAAAAAATTGGCTTTTAAAAAAATCTTGCTTAGGCTGGGCGTGGTGGCTCACACCTGTAATCCCAGCACTTTGGGAGGCCTGGGAGGGCGGATCACAAGGTCAGGAGTTTGAGACCAGCCTGGACAACATGGTGAAACCCTGTCTCTACTAAAAATACAAAAATTAGCTGGGTGTGGTGGCACACGCCTGTAATCCTAGCTACTCAGGAGGCTGAGGCAGGACAATTGCTTGAACCTGGGAGGCGGAGGTTGCAGTGAGCCGAGATCATGCCACTGCAAACCAGCCTGGGCAACAGAGTAAGACTCTATCTCAGAAAACACAACAAACAACAACAACAACAACAAAAATATATATCTTTCTTAATAGTTTCAAAGTATGTTTTCTTTAATGATTAAATTGATTTTAGTATAATGCATCCAACGAAAACCCAATGAGTTTCTTTGAAAAGATGCAACATTTTTACATACCTGAATTCAAACAGTATTTTTCAAACTGAGTAATGGATAGAAACAAACATTAGATAATAATAGCTAACACTAGTTAAATCTCTATTATGTGCTAACTTTTTACGTGTATTACATCTCAGCTTTTTACATTTATTAACTTATTTGATTCACATAATAACCTATAAGACAACCTACCATACCCGTTTTGGAGATAAATAAACTGAGGCACAGAGGGTTTAAGTCATATAATAATTATTAGTAGTGACACTGATAATATCTTATATTTGCAAACTGCTCTATAGTCTTGAAAGCCCATGCATTCTTTGATTCTGAGAATTCAAGGTACGTGATTAATATGCCAGTACAGCTTTCATTAAAAATTCCAAATCTCGGGGGCTTCAGGAGCTTAAAGTATTTAAATTTCAATAGAAAGTTGGTACTGAAGCTAAGCATAAATAATTTTTAAATCTAAATATAAACTGTGGAAAATAAACAAGCGTAGAGGTCTTAAAAGAGGATTTTTTTTTTTTTTTTTTTTGCTTTGGCAATAAATGAAATGTTTTGTTGACTAACCTTAAGGGGTTTATTTCCTCAAAAGAAACAAAATGAGGCATACATTAACTAGAGTAACTGATGTGATTTTGAAAATCCTTACAGCACATCAGGGTAACATCTACTTATACTTAATTTCGGTAACACAAAGCAATCATTAAACTTTTTAAATTGAATTTTCATATTGCCCGGTAAATTGCTGATCTACTTAAACCACACGCGCGCGCGCACACACACGCGCGCACGCGCACACGCACACACGCACACACGCATGCATGCGCGCTCTCACACACGCGCAGAATACCAGTATGCAGGACAATTTCTCTAAAAGAAAACCCAAATTATTTCAGGTGCTTGTGGTAAAGTTAATTTATTGCCATGAATTTATGACTTATTTTCACCTGGCCTCGATTTCTATTTGTATTCTCCCCCATAATATGAGTGCCTGGAACCAGATGGCATATTCGGAGGTCATCGTGCAGGCCAGTGCATTCCCAAACTTGAATGTGCATTAAATAACCTGCAGTTCCAGTAAGTTCCCAGGCAACACCAATGCTGCTGACCCAGGGACCACACTTGAGCAGCAAGTGTAAGCTATTTCCACCTAACAGAGCTACGCTTACCCCTAAAATTAGTAGGTTAAGTCTTTTCTTAATAAATTTGTTAAGAAAAATTCTCCATTGCATCTCAGAAATTTATTACAGCATTCAATATTTCTTTCATTCCTTTATATCTTACCTGCATTTCTCCTAGTGTAAAGGAAAAAGGAAAGACAAATTGCTACCTCTTATGACATGTAAGTGCCTTCTAGCTATAAAATTCTTCAAGCTATGAAATTCTTATTTTCTTTCAACATTTTCCAATAATCTTTCTTTGGTAGTGACTAGTTTTCAATTCAAACCAATTTAGTTCCTCCATAGGGTCTAATACAGCTCTATAATAGGTATTATAAAGAGACCCAAAGGGGAGTAAGACCTTATTCCTGTCTTCAATAAGCAAACAATCTAATGGGAAGATAAACTACAATATGAGACAGAAAGCTTTGTGACATTTTGTTTACTTTTTAAATTATTATTATTTTTTCTTTATTAATCTTTGGTCAGATAGCTCCTGGCTAAACAGTTGTAGGAAGGGGACACTCAGTGCTTGCTCAAAGCCCCCATTTCCATCTTAAATACAAATACCTTGAAGTTACAGTCTGAGCCTTTCAATTCTGTATGAAAACGTAGCCTGGAGCCTCATGTACAAGCACGGATTCAATAAATGTTTGATGAATATAGAAGCACCGTAAAGAACATCTGTAGGATTAGAGATATCAAAAGCTTTTTAAAGACATAGCACTATGGTGGACCTTAAAGGATTTAAACAGGCAGAAATATGGGGATAATCATTTGAGGTAAAGGGAGCAGAGAAGCAAAGCCATGGAGGCTGGTACCCAGAATTGGCTCCTTCCTTCTGAGTTGCTCCAACTTTTGTCTACCTCCTATTTGCCTCGAATCACATATTCTTTAAAAATTATGAAGGGAGTAACCTAGAGATTTACTTCTGTTAGAGTATGATTTAGGCTTCTGTTTCATTACTTCCTAAACAAAGATCCAGACTGGTTGACCTCTGAGGTCCCTTCTGTCTCAACAGCCTATAGTGATGATAAAAAAGATGACCTTGTTGTTCTCACCTATTCAGCACTGGACACCTTCCTGGAAAATATGTGATTAGCCAGTCAAGGCCACCTCAAAATAAGGCACTGTGTTTTCCTATCCTCTTGTATGTATTACTAATACCAACACTGTTCATCTTATTAATACTTGTTGAGCATGTGCTGTGTGCCAGGCAATCTTCATGGATTATCCCATTTATTCTCAAAACAACTAAAAAGTGTAAATACTGCTATTAACCCCATTTTGCAAATAAGAAAACTGAGACTTTAAGAGTTTATCCTGCTATTCTGAATTCAGAGTCTGATTTTTGACTACTGAGCAACACCTCCTTTTCATAACAATGTATGAATATTCAGTTACCTGCTCACAACTCTATTTATTTGCTTCATTCCAAGAATTTCTCAGTAATCCACTTGGCATATGAATTGAAATCTTCACCTTTCTACTTAATTGAAGTGTGTAAATATAAGTATAGAGACCTGATAACTATTCTTTCTTTATTTTTTTAACATTGCAACTTCTTATTTCATTAATTGCATTTAGGCTACTTAAGCAAGCATTTTATAATATATAGAGTAATGAGATGACAGTACTGGAGATATTTAAATAGAGGCTGGATAGCTGCATCTCCTGCAAAGATTAACTCATGTCTCAAGTGAAGATCATTTGAGTTGATTCTTATAGTCCTTTTTAGCTCCAAGATTCCACTGTTCTTTCAATGTGAAAACATAGCATTTTTATGACCATGAAAATGTCATATTTCATAAGATCAGATCAGACCAAGAATATCAGTCATCTCTTAGTATTCACCTACCTTGTGGAAATCCACTTTTGGTGTTTATGAACATCTTCCAGGAAGGTAAACATTTCACATGACCAAAAGCCTCCTTGGCTCCAATGTTATGTTATCCATATATATATATATCCGTTATTTTATGTTATTTATCAAATAGAGATTTTAAAATGTTTTATTTTGGAGCAATTATAGATTCACAGGAAAAGTTAAGGAACTATATAGGGAGTCTTGTCCTTAACATTTCATTTTTAAAATAAAAACTATATAGGAATTTTAAATTTCAAAAGTAGCATGTGCTCACTGAAAAATTTCACATAAGTGAAAAATACATAAAATGTAAATGGAATATCTTCCCTTTCACAGAACACTCTGCTCTGCACCACTGTTCACAGTGTGTTATTTGTATATGATTGACCGAATAACAGAAACCGGCTTAACAAACAATCCCAGTTTCCCTTCCATCCCTACATAGCGCTGTGATGGACAGTAACGATAGCCCCAATTATAATGGTGGCTACTGCTTATTAAGTACTTACAAGGTACCAGGAGCTGCACTGGGTGCTTTGCACACACAGTCTCATGTATGTATCACAACAACCTTGTATAGTAGGAATTGATTAAGATTTGCAAGTAAGGAAACTGATGCTTTTTTATTATTATACTTTATTATATACTTTCTAGGGTATATGTGCACAACGTGCAGGTTTTTTACATATGTATACATGTGCCATGTTGGTGTGCTGCACCCATTAACTCGTCATCTACATTAGGTATATCTCCTAATGCTATCCCTCCCTCCTCCCGCCACCCCACGACAGGCCCTGGTGTGTGATGTTCCCCACCCTGTGTCCAAGTGATCTCATTGTTCAATTCCCACCTATGAGTGAGAACATGCGGTGTTTGGTTTTCTGTCCTTGGAATAGTTTGCTGAGAATGATGGTTTCCAGCTGCATCCATGTCCCTACAAAGGACATGAACTCATCCTTTTTTGTGGCTGCATAGTATCCCATAGTGTATATGTGCCACATTTTCTTAATCCAGTCTATCATTGATGGACATTTGGGTTGGTTCCAACCCTTTGCTATTGTGAATAGTGCCATAATAAACATACGTGTGCATGTGTCTTTATAGCAGCATGATTTATAATACCTTTGGGTATATACCCAGTAATAGGATGACTGAGTCAAATGGTATTTCTAGTTCTAGATTCTTGAGGAATAGCCACACTGTCTTTCACAATGGTTGAACTAGTTTACAATCCCACCAACAGTGTAAAAGTGTTCCATTTCTCCACAACCTCTCCAGCACCTGTTGTTTCCTGACTTTTTGATGATTGCTATTCTAACTGGTGTGAGATGGTATCTCTTTGTGGTTTTGATTTGCATTTCTCTGATGAGCAGTGATGATGAGCATTTTTTCATGTGTCTGTTGGCTGCATAAGTGTCTTCTTTTGAGAAGTGTCTGTTCATATCCTTTGCCCACTTTTTGATGGGGTGATTTGATTTTTTTTCTTGTAAATTTGTTTGAGTTCTTTATAGATTCTGGATATTAGCCCTTTGTCAGATGGGCCGATTGCAAAAATTTTCTCCCATTCTGTAGGTTGCCTGTTTACTCTGATGGTGGGGAAACTGATGCTTCAAATTACCTGGCTACTATATTAGTGGCTGGGATTTAACCCATGCCCATCTGACTCTAAAGGCTCTACTCTTTCCAATTCCCTGTTCTGCATTCCATAATTCCGTAAAATAAAGAGAGAGAGAAAGGACCAAATAAGAAAAATACCTACCTCTTTTCAATCTCCTGAGAATCAGTTCAATCAGTAGCAACAACGAAACAAAACAAGTCAAAACAAAAGTTAATGCTAACACTGATTAAATGAATTTCTTGGAATTAAAAAAGGATGAAATTATTGACTTATTTTTCCACCAATTATATTTACTGTATCAGCCTCATGATGAGACTATATAGGATTTATTGGGCACATATTTCTCAACATCTGTCTCTGCCTGAAACATGACATAAATTTGCATTTCTTAACCTGTGTTAACTTTGACAAGAGGGTAACTGTATAGAGGTCTTACAGAAAATTGCACTCCTCCCAAGCCTATGCCAGAGGTAGCATAGAGCCACTGGCAAATTCTGAGCACCCCTCATGAACATGTATGTCAGAGTGGAGAAGGACTGGTCTGCAATGCCCTGCCTATGAGAAGGTGTCTTAGGTCCTTGACCCTGGCATCACAGAGTCTGATACTCCCAGTGGCATCCAAGCTAAACAGGAACCCAAAGCTTGGGGCTCAAAGACTGTTCACGAACAACTCAGGTGGAAGTCAGGGGAACAGGAAAGATATAAAATCCAGCACTTTAATCAGACCTACAGAGAAAGGTTAAGAAGGGACATCTCAGCTGAGCACTGGAGAACATTTCTGTTCAATGGTTCTGGTGCAAACATCTTAGAGACCTGAGGAAAAGAACAGCTTGTTGGGGCATAAATGTGGCACCATGGCCCTGTAAGAGCAATGGTTCCAATGGAGACCATGTGGCACGTTCTGTTCAGTTCCCAGCCAGAGAGCAGCAACTCTGCTTCTTTCTTTCCCAATCAGTAATCTCTAAGGCAAATGATTGGGGATGAAATGATTTACAAATAGCTTTAAATATTTATTTCTAATAAAAAGAATCATAGGTAAAGTAAATCATTCACAAGCTTCAAGCCTTTATTATAGTCAATAAATTGCTTGCAACACACCTCTCCCAAACATCAATGTGTTGCCACATAAAGATGAGAACCCCTGGTTAGCGAATAAATGTTTCCAAATATATGTTTTGTATGAATTTAATCAAATTTCTTTAGACAATTATTTTGTCTGCACCTATTGTTGCACTGTAATGTGTAATAGTGGAAATATATCCCTGTGCTTTCTCCTGAAAAATTATTCCTTTCTGTCCTGCTTGTCAAAAATAGAATACTAATATTTTGCATTTTGTATTATGCCATGAAAATTTTTTCACTTATATTATCTCACTTAAATAACTCAGACATTCCTTAGGTTCTGGAGTAGATAATTTCTAAAGTAAGTTCTACTCTAATTCTATAAGTTGTACTGTCGAAATGTATACACACAGAAAATTTGTTAATATATGTCATTACATAAATGTTACCAAAATGGTAATAAAAATATGCACAATATACAGTATGTTACTAAGGGGTAGGTATATCCTGACATTGGGCAGTTTTTCTTAATCGTGATGATAAATAAATAAATTACATACCACTGAGCCTCACTGAAAGGCTTTGATTTCTGGTTTTGGGGGTGGGGCTTGTGCTCCCAACACTGCTATGGAAAGAATACTCTTCGATACAGCTGGCTATTGAACTCCATGCAACATGAAGGGACCTGCCATTCCAGGAGCTGCCAACGGCATAGTCATTGCCTAACGCAGGAACCAAAAATCCTCTCTGATCACTCTATGATTCATTCTTCTAGGATGGCCATGTATAAATGCCTGTGGACTGTCCTTTGGGGAGTATCCATCTAATCTCTCTCTAAGCAAATGTTCTGGGACTCCTCCAAGTACAAACATAACTCAAGGGCAACAGCTTGATTAGAAAGTGTAGAAATGAAGAGCAATTAGTTCTCTCTTGGATTCATTAAGGTTGTGGCTATCATCTTTTCCCAGCACGCAATGAAGAGATCAGCTTTCTGTCTCTTTGGAGACACTGTGAATAGAGTTTGGTACTGGATTTGTTGTCAGGAGTTGTGGTGGCTAAAGCCTGAAAGACAGCCTTGTCCTCCTCCTAGTTAGTGAGTGAAGGCATATGCATGGATGTGGGTTTATTTGATTGGGTTTTACAGTACATGAGGGAGTGTTTTCTGTTTGTTCTGGTGGCCATGGCCATGGGCTTTGCTTGGACCTGGCCTCTTCATGCCACATGCCCCACCGGAGGGACGTGTATCTGGAGCCACAGTAGTGCAACATGTCTGCTGTCTCAGCTTCAAGCGGCTCCTAGTTAGGGCTGCCCCCTGCATGCAGTGCTTCCCTTCTTTCCTGCTGGCACCACTTAGACCTTTGTGGCCCCTGATTTCTGGTCCTGCCATTGCTCATAACCTGGTGATGGCACTGCTTGTTGTGGAGTTCTGAAGGGGAAAATGGCAGAGCCATCAAATAGTTCTGTAGGGCCCACATGTGGAGAAGGTATAAGTCTGAAAATCTTGCAGTATTTTCCTGCACTGAATTAAGATAAAAACATTAGACAGTGTTAAGTCACTAAAGCTCAAAAATCCCCTAGCAACGGGTTTTTCCATGTGCGAAGAAGTAGCACAGAAATGGAGATTATTAAAACCCTTAGGGTCATTAGCCTTCAGGGAAATGTAAATCAAAATCGCATTTGACATAGGGCTTCATATATGCCAGGATGCTTATAATAAAAGGCAGACATAACAATAAGTGTTGGTGAGGATGTAGAGAAATTAGAAACTCCATTCACTGTTCTTAGTGCCACTGCTTTGAAAACAGTCTGGAAGTTCTTTAAAAAGTTAAACATAGATTTACCATATGATCCAACACTTCCTTTCCTAGCTATACACCCAGGATATATAAAAATATTTGTCTACCAAAAATTTGTACATAAATTTTCATAGGAGCATTATTCATAAAAAGTTAAAATAACCAAAATGTCTATCCAGTGATAAATGGGTTAATAAAATGTGGTGTATCTATATGATGGAAATTATTTAGCAGTAGGAAGGACCGAAGTACTGATACATGCTGTCATATTGATGAAACTTGAAAACATTATCTCAAGTGAGAGATGCTAGACATACCAGGCACATATTATATGATTTCCTTTATATGAAACATCCAGAATAGCAATATCCAAAACCACAGAAACAGGTTAGTGGTTGTTTAGAGCTACAAAACTGGGGGCAAATAGGGAGTGACTGCTAGTTTTTGGGAGTGCATGATTAAGATGTTCCAAAATATCAGTGGATTAGAGAACAGAAAGCATGCAACATCACGGTGTGTTAAATGCTCAACACAGGTATAGCTGTTTGTCCTGGTGGGATGGGCATCAGAGTTGTCAAAAGATGCTATGTGGAGTGAGCACAATTATAATTGAAACTAGAATGTTCATGTTTTTCTCTAATCCAGAATGGGATCTAGTTGCTGACCTCACTAGAGAATCTGTGTTTTCCTGTCAACCTCCTCACTGCACTCTTGACCTCCTTGTTTCTCAGGCTGTAGGCGATAGAGTTCAACGCTGGGGTCACAACACAGAAAAGCACAGAGACCAGGATGTCTTTGTCCAGGGAGCACCCTTCTCTGGGCCTGTCATAGTTGAAGTGGTGTGTTGCAAAGAAGACCACCACCATGGTGATGTGGGAGGCACAGGTAGAGCAGGCCTTCCTCCTGCCCTGAGCAGAGGGAATCCTAATGATGGTAGACATGATGAATATGTAGGACATTGCTATAAACAGGCAGGGACTCCGGCCGGTGGTGGCCCTTACCAAGTGGAGCACAGACTCACTGACACAGATGTCTGAGCATGAGAGCTCCAGGAGCAATGGGATGACACACAGAAAGTGGCTGATTGGGTTGGGTTTACACAGAATGAATGTGGCTGTCAGTGCTGTGTGTGTCCCAGAATTGACCAGCCCACACATCCAAAACCCAGTTACCAAACAGACAGACCTTTCTACTCATTCGGAGCTTATATTGAAGAGGATGACAAATGTCCACACAGTGGTCATAAGCCATGGCAGCCAGCAAGACACCCTCAGTGTGGCTCATGATGCAAGGAAGAAGATCTGGGAAAGGCAGCCCTCGTAGGAGTTGATCTTCTTCTCCTGGAAGAAGTTCACCAGCATGACCGGGATGGTGGTAGACCTGTAGCAGATATCCAGGAAACTCAGGTTGCTGAGGAGATGAGACAGTGGAGTGTGGAGGGCTAACTCTGGCGGCCACCACTATGGGCATGTTCTCCCACAGAGTGTCAGGTAAATGACCAGAAGGCCCAGGAAGAACAAGCCTTGTAGGTTGGAGAGATTGGAAAATACCCAAAAGATGAATTTGGTGACATATGTTTGATCGCTCATTTCAACTGCTGTCACAGCTACAAAACAAAGAAAAAAGAAACCATAGTGAGAATATACTGAGAACAACCTCAAATGGGTTTGTAAATGTGCATGGCCATGTCAAATAATGTTGGACATAGATCAGCCTGGCTAGGGATGACATGTAGGGTTGACCTCAGGGAACCAACACTACACACTACACACGTCAGCTCATTTTTTCTTTTTATTATTTTTAATGTTTATGGTTTTGGGGGTACAGGTGGTTTTGGTTACATAGATGAGTTCTTTAGCAGTGAATTCTGAGATTTTAGAGCACCCATCACCTGAGCAGTGTACACTGTACCCAGTGTGTAGTCCTTCATCCCTTACCCACTTCCCAACCTCCCCACTGAGTCCCCAGTGTCCACTATATTACTCTGTATGTTTTTGCATCCTCATGGCTTAGCTCACACTTATAAATGAAAACATAACAGTATTTGGTTTTCCATTCTCAAGTTACTTCACTTAGAATAATAGCCTGCGCTCCATCCAAGTTGCTTCAAAAGACGTTAGTTTATTCCTTTTTATGGCTGAGTAGTATTTCATGCTGTATATATACCACATTTTCTTTATCCACTCGTTGGTTGATGGGCACTTAGGTTGGTTCCATATCTTTGCAGTTGTGAATTGTGCTGCTATAAACATGCATGTTCATGTGTCTGTTTCATATAATGACTTCTTTTTCTTTGATAAATACTCATAGTGGGATTGCTGGATCGAATGGTAGATCTACTTTTAGTACTTCAAGGAATCTCCATCTGTTTTTCATAGTGGTTGTAGTAATTTACAGTCCCATCAGCAGTGTAAGTATTCCCTTTTCACCACATCCACTCCAACAGCTATTGTATTTCGACTTTTTCATTATGGTCATTCTTGCAGGGGTAAAGTGGTATCTCATTGTGGTTTTAATTTGCATTTCCCTGATGATTAGTGATGTTGTCAGCTAATTTTTTTTTTTTTCGCAGTCTTGCTCTGTCGCCAGGCTGGAGTGCAGTGGCGCAATCTCGGCTCACTGCAACCTGCGCCTCCCGGGTTCAAGCGATTCCTGCCTCAGCCTCTTGAGTAGCTGGGACTACAGGCACGTGCCACCATGCCTGACTAATTTTTGTATTTTTAGTAGAGATGAGGCTTCACCATGTTGGCCAGGATGGTCTTGATCTCCTGACCTTGTGATCTGCCCGCCTCGGCCTCCCGAAGTGCTGGGATTACAGGCATGAGCCACTGCGCCTGGCAAGTAATAAAACAAATTTCATTACAAAAATTTAAGAACGTGCAGAAAGCTATAAATAATTTAATCATCTGCAGAATCAGTTAGTACTACCTTTCAGTGTATTTCATTGTAGTTTTTTTCATTTTACATACATCTTGATTGCTGTAGCTTTAAAATATTAACAGTTTTTCCAAATTGGAAAAAGAACTGAAACTACCTCTCTATAAGTATGGCATGATCATATATAGAGAAAATATCAAACAATCTTCTGGAAAACTACTAGTGCTAATAAGCAAATTCAGCAAAGTTGCTCACACCACAATCAGTTGCATGTTTGTATACTAGCAATGGCAATTCAAAAAAGAAATTAAGACGTTAATTCTACTTACAGTATATCTAAAAGAATTAAGTAGTTAGAATAAATCTTACTAAGGAGATGAAGAACTTGTACACTGAAAACTACAAAACATTGTTGAAATAAATTAAAGAAAAACCTAAATGAAATATATGTTACGTTCATTGATAGAAAGACTTAACATTGTTAAGATATCAATACTACCCAAAGTGATCTACAGATTCAATGAAATCCATATCATATTCCAGCAGCCATTTTCACAGAATGTAAAAGCCCATCCTCAAATTTTATGGAATTGCAAGGGACCCTGGATAGCCAAAATAACCTTGAAAAGGAAGAATAAAGTTGGAGGATTCATACTTCCTGGCTTTGAAACTTACTATAATGATACACTAAATTGAAACAGTATGGTACTGCAATAAGAACAGTCATAGACTGATGGGATAGACCAGAGAGCTCAGAAATCAACCTCCACATATATGGTTAATTGATTTTCAGACTTGCATGTCAAGTCTATTCAGTGGGGGAAAGAACAGTTTTTCCAGAAAATGGTCCTAAGAAAACTATATATCCACATGCAAAAGAATGAAGTGGGGCCCTTAACTTACACTGTAAACAAAATTAACTCAAAATTGATCAAAGACCTAAACATAAGAGCTAAAACTATAAAAGTCTCAGAAAAAAATTGGGGACAATCTTCTTGTCATTGGATTTGGATTTGGATTATTATTTCATAGAAATAACACCAAAAGTACAGACAACAAAAGAAGAAGTAGGTAACATTTACTTCGTTGAAATTAAGAAAGTGTCATCCAAAGGATGCCATCAATAAAGTAAAAAGGCAATCTGTAGAATGGAAGAAAATATATGCAAATCAGAAATCTAGTAATGCATTAATATTCATAATATAAGGAACTCCTACAACTCAACAACAATTATAAAAAACCAACCAATTCAAACGTGGACACAGGACTTGAATAGACATTTCTCCAAAGAAGATACACAAATAAGGGCATGAAAAGATGCTCAACACCATTAGTCATTAGGAAAATGCAAATCAACACTACAATGAGATATCAGTTTTTACTTATTGAAATGGCTATAATAAAGAAAATGGAAAATAACAAATTTTGGCGACAACGTGGAGAAATTTTAACCCTCATGAATTGCTGGTGTTAATATAAGATGGTGCAGCTGCTTTAGAAAACATTTTGACAGTTCCTCAAAAAGTTAAACATAGAACTACCATATGATCCAGCAATTCTGCTCGTAGGAATACGTCTGAAAGAATTGAAAGCAGGTACTCAAACAGATATTTGTACATCCAAGTTCATAGCATCCTTGTTCACAAATGCCAGAAATAACCCCAGTGTCCATCAGCAGACACAAAATGTGGTATACATACAACAAATTGTTATTTAGCCATAAAAAGGAATGAAATTTTGATGTATACTACAACATGGATAGACCTGGAAGACATTAATGCAAGTAAAATAAGCCAGATGTGGAAAGATATACATTGTATTGGTACTCCACTTATATGAAATACCTAGAACATGCTAGTTAATGGAGACAGAAAATAGAATAGAGGTTACCAGGGGCTTCAAGGTGAGTTGAAATGGGGAGTTACCATTTAATAGGTACAGAGTTTATGTTGAGGATGACGAAAGACTTTTGGTTATAGATAACAGTGATGGTTATACAATATTGTGAATGTATTTCATGCCATAAAATTGTATACTTATAAATGGTCAACTAATAAATATATATATTTTACCACAATTAAAAATAAATGACAAAAAATTATGAGCTTCATTTCTTAGGGATGCATTGTGTTTCATCATATGAAATAAAATGCATCTCCTTTTTGATTAAACATTCAGATTGTCTCCATTCCCTATGAATGCTGTAATTTCACACATAAATGTGAGCATCTCCGATTATCTCTTCAGAATAAAATTTTAAGTCTCTGTTTTGAAATATACTAATTTTAAAAAATCACTTGGGTCATTTATCTTTTCAGAGATTAAAAGGTATAAAAATTTTAAATTAAGGCCGGGCGCGGTGGCTCAAGCCTGTAATCCCAGCACTTTGGGAGGCCGAGGCGGGTGGATCACAAGGTCAGGAGATCGAGACTATCCTGGCTAACATGGTGAAACCCCGTCTCTACTAAAAATACAAAAAAAACTAGCCGGGCGCAGTAGCGGGCGCCTTTAGTCCCAGCTACTTGGGAGGCTGAGGCGGGAGAATGGCGTGAACCCGGGGGGGCGGAGCTTGCAGTGAGCCGAGATCGCGCCACTGCACTCTAGCCTGGGAGACACAGTGAGACTCCGTCTCAAAAAAAAAAAAAAAAAAAAATTTTAAATTAAACATGTACTTGGATATGTTACCTTATTAAATTGTATTAATCCAAGATTTATCCTCAGCCCAACATTACATATTTCTTGAAAAAAAGTTGATAGAATTACCCACTTTCTATTAAGCTATCATAGGCTCATAATCATTTTTATGAACTGTAATTTTCTCATCTTTTTCAATCTTAGGAGGTGATATGTTGGAAAAAGTGGGCTCTTGAATCAGATAGACGTGGATTTTAAAATCCTATTTCTAGCCGGGCGCGGTGGCTCACGCCTGTAATCCCAGCACTTTGGGAGTCCGAGGCGGGCGGATCACAAGGTCAGGAGATCGAGACCACGGTGAAACCCCGTCTCTACTAAAAATA
Organism: Papio anubis; assembly: GCF_008728515.1. Lineage (NCBI taxonomy): Eukaryota > Metazoa > Chordata > Mammalia > Primates > Cercopithecidae > Papio > Papio anubis. The sequence continues at coordinate 118,964,850 of NC_044976.1, read as the reverse complement.
CAAAAAATTAGCCGAGCGCGGTTGTGGGCGCCTGTAGTCCCAGCTACTCGGGAGGCTGAGGCAGGAGAATGGCGTGAACCCGGGAGGCGGAGCTTGCAGTGAGCCGAGATCGCGCCACTGCACTCCAGCCTGGGCGACAGAGCGAGACTCCGTCTCAAAAAAAAAAAAAAAAAAAAAAATCCTATTTCTACTGGTTACTAGGTGTAGATGGTGTATGAGTTAGCTGACTTCTTGGTTCCTCAGTTTGCTCATTATATTCTGATCTTATTCAGGCCTATATCAGAGTTGCTGGAAGAAGTATTATGAGTGAGATAAAATAATGTGCCTTGTACTTAAGAGGTGTTCAATCAACTGAAGCTGTCAATGCTATTATTTTGTAGTCCATGTAAAATATTTCAGGATAAAATATTTTCTTCGACTCTGCCTTTCAAATTTTACAAATGCTGTCATTTCTCACCACCATCACTAGTGATACCCCAGTCCAAGTCACCATTTTGTCTTGCCCAGACTCCTGCGGCAGACATGAGCAAGCACTTTACAAAATAATATATTTAAATGCCAATAACTTAGGAAAGATGCATCAACATCAGGTAAATGCAAATACAAACAATGTGAGATAGGAGCAGTTAGGACATCCTTACCTCATTCCTGATCTTAGGGGGAAAGCATTCAGTATTTTACCATTTTACTAGCTGTAGAGTTTTGTTTAGATGTTCTTTATTTTATTTTTTAAGTTTAACTTTTATTTTATTTATTTATTTATTTATTTATTTATTTTGAGATGGAGTCGCGCTCTGTCACTCAGGCTGGAGTACAGTGGCACAATCTTGGCTCACTGCAACCTCTGCCTTCTGGGTTCAAGCAATTCTCCTGCCTCAGCCTCCTGAGTAGCTGGGATTACAGGCACACACCACCGTGCCCAGCTAATTTTTTGTATACTTAGTAGAGACGAGGTTTCACCATGTTGGCCAGGCTGGTTCGAACTCCTGACATTAGGTGATCTGCCCACCTTGGCTTCCTAAAGTGCTGGGATTACAGGCACGAGCCACCTGTAGGTAAACTTACACATAGGTAAACTTGTGTCATGGGGGCTTGTTGTAGAGATTATTTGTCACCCAGGTATTAAGCTTAGCATCCTTTAGTACGGATCCTCCTTTTTCCTGATCTTCTTTATCTTCCCACCCTCCACTCTCCAGTAGGCTCCAGTGTCTGTTGTTCCCCTCTATGTGTCCATGTGTTCTCATCATTTAGCTCCCACTTAGAAGTGAAAACATGTCGTATTTGGTTTTCTGTTCCCGTGTTAGTTTGCTAAGGATAATGACCTCCAGCTCCATCCATGTTCCTGCAAAGAACATGATCTCATTCTTTTTATGGTTGCATAGTATTCCATGGTGAATATGGGCCACATTGTCTTTACGCGGTCTATTATTGATGGGCATTTAGGTTGATTTTACGTCTTTGCTATTGTGAATAGTGCTGCAATGAACATATGCATGCGTGTGTCTTTATAATAGAATGATTTATATTCCTAATGGGATTGCTGGGTTAAATGGTATTTCTGTTTTATATGTGGCCAAAAATCATGAAAAAAAGGCTCAACATCACTAATCATTAGAGAAATGCAAACCAAAACCACAGTGAGATGCCATCTCACACTAGTCAGAATGGCTATTATTAAAAAGTCAAAAAATAACAGATGCTGTTGAGGTTGTAGAGAAAAACAAACACTATTGGTGAGAGTGTAAATTAATTAAACCATTGTGGAAAACAGCGTGGCAATTCCTCAAAGATCTAGATGTTCCTTAAAAGTTAAAGAAGTTACTGTCTATCTCTTCTTTACTAAGAGTTTTTATCATGAATAGGTGTTAAATTTTGTTAAGTGATTTTTCTGGATCTTTTGAGATGTATTTTCTTATAATCCTACTTCTGGGACTCAACTTGTGTATATCTTAGATATTGCACAATAGTTGTCTGATACTCTGGGATTTTCTTTTTGTTTTTTTTACTATTATTTCTCTTTGTGTTTGGGTCTGATGATTTCTCTAACATATTTTCAAGTTCACTGATTCTTTTTTCGGCTGATGAACCCATAAAAGGTGTTCATCTTCATTCCTTTTTATTTTAGCATTTTCATTTGATCTTTCTCACTGTCTCCATCTCTGCTGAAATTATCTGTCCGATCTTGCACGTTGCCTACATTTTCCTCCAAATTCCTGAACCTGTTAATCAGAGTAATTTAAAATTCCCTGTCTGATAGTTTTCATATCTCTTTAATATCTTAGTCTGGTCTGATGTTTGCTTTGTCTCTTCAGACTGTTATTTTTCTTACCCTTTTGTATGCTTCATAACTTTTTGCTGAAATTAGGAATGTTATATAGGACAGTAGAGAATGAGGTAAAAACACTTTTTTGGCTTGGACATGAGTATGTCTCTTCTTCTGCTAGACCTCTAGACCTCTAATGTTGGAGCATGTGCTAATCTAGTCAGGGGTTGGGCTGAATTTGGAGTTTGTGTTGAGGTGTTTATATAGGCTTCAAATTTCTCCAGTGATATCTTGTGCTTAGGCTATAGGAAAGTTTGCCAAAGGTTTTTGCTTGTTTGTTTGTTTTAGTTTCTACTCCCGGCTTGCATTTGGGTCTTCCCTTTACATGACTAACCCCAAAAATAACCCTTTTCCTAAATATTTTGAGATGTATTCCACTATTGATTTTACCCATTGCTTGTTAGCCTGGCTACTGGGGAGAAGGGGAAAGTGTTCTGTCATGTTCTGGGTAAGCTTCAGTCTTAGGTACTGTGACTGGGCCTTGGGGCATGAGTTTCACAGTGATCCTGCCCTTCGTCCAGCTGTAGTGCTGGGCCTAACACACGTTTCTGCCCCTCCCTGATGGGTCAGACTTTTTGGTCCCTGTCCCTTTCCCAGCTACAGTGAGTTTCCACAGTGCCCTGAGGTGACAGCTTTCTAGTTTTGCTTTGCAGATTGTGGCTTTTGTTCTGCAGGAAAAATATGGGAAATGGGTCATGGAGAAGTTTTGCCACTGACTGCTCCTCCCCCACCCTCCCCACACTGCAACATTAGGGAAGCTTTCTCAGAATACTTCTTGGTCTTCACTGTGAGCGTCTGGTGGAGTTCATGGTGGAAAAGCAAAAAGGTGCAAACCTTATGTCTGTGGCCCCCAGGGACTTTGCTTACTCCTTAGCAATTAATTAAATTCACAAAAAAGCTGCGAGTCTTCTTACCAATTTTATGGCATCTGATGGCTACTGCCTCAGGTTAAAAAATGTTTAGGTCCTGTTTCTCCCTGCATGCTTCTAATCTCCCCAGTTTTCTATTTAGTCATTTGCCTTGCAACCTCACTTCCCTGATGGGTTCAAGAAAAGTCATGAATTCACATTATGTCCAGCTTTGTTGTTATAATGCCGGGAGCAACATTCTTCCAGCTGTCTAAACCTACGAGTCAAAACTGGAAATCAATTCAGCCTCTCTTGAAAATTATTTGGCAGTTTCTAACAGTCAAACATAGTTACTTTATGATTCAGAAATTCCACTTCTAGGTATACACCCAAGAAAAGTAAGTGTATGTGCATAGAAAATGACTTGTATAAAACTGTTCAAAACAAATGTCTTCATATAGCACAAACTAGAAATCAATGGTATGCTTATCAATAGGAGAATGGATACAAAAGTATAGTATATACATATGGGAATACCATATGGTAAATTAAAATATTGATACATATTGATAAATCTGTGATCTAAGACCCCAAAATAGATGCCCCTTTATCAATTAGGATGACCCAAGGATTAGGAAAACAAAGTTAGTTTCCTTACTAGTCAAGCTCTGGGCCTGGCTGGCCTCAGAAATTTCTAAATTTTTATGACTAAACTCTCTAACAAATCAGAGCAATTAGCTCTGATTTACAGCCCAGACCACTACAGCTCCTATTGGGAGAAGACTGGCCTTACAAACATTCTTCTCTGATAAGCAATTGCAGGCCCAAAGCCAGTTTCACCCAGCTTATAGAGGCTACACACCAACCACCTTCATGGCCTACAGTTTACCTTTTGATGTAGAGTCAAATTTCATCTCATTTTCATGCTAAAGCTCTGTCCCAAAGTGAACATGGGATGTACGTTAAATGTATATTTATCCATTATGCATGCACTCAACTCCCCTCATAAATATGTATAACTTTTCTTCCAAACCTGCTGAATATCTATGATAGAGGCCCTGGAAAGGCATAAAACCCAACCTGTCCGTACTCTCTTTGAAGAGAGAGACCTTCAGTCCATGATGGAGACTTTCTCTTCCCAGCTTGGAAACAATTATTACCAATAAAGCTCTCCTTTCTACTGTTTAGTCATCCTGGTGGTGTTTTGGATAGCAAACCTAAAATATATTCTTTTAAATGAAAGAAGTTAGACATAAAAAAAATTTGTACTGTAGTTTCTATTTAAAAGAAGTTTAAAAATAAGCAAAACTAATCTCTGGTGATAAAGCAAGCATAGTAGTGTTAACACGAAAACCAATCTCTGTAAAATACTTGAGGTTTATTCTGAGCCCATATGAGTGACCATGGGCCAGGGATTGTAGGTAAAATCATAAATCAATACATGAAAGGTATACTGGTTCAGCCTAAAGAGGAAGGATATCTTGAAGTTGGGGCTTATAGGTAATAGGTGGATTCAAAGAGTTTCTGATTGGTAATTGGTTGAAAGAGGTAAGTTTTGTCTAAAGACTTGAAGACAGTAGAAAGAAATGCTTGAGTTAAGATAAGGGGGAGGGGGTTTGTGAAGATCAAGGTTCTTGTTATATAGGTGAAGCCTCCAGATAGCAGCATTCAGAGAGAATAGATGGCAAATGTCTTTCTTCAGACCTTAAAAGGTGTCAGACTCTTAATTAATCTTTCCTAGATCCATGAAAGACCTGGCTGCAGTAATGGAGATTCTCTAAGAATGCATTTTTTTTCCCCACAAAAGATGGCTTTGCAGGGTCATTTCAAAATATTTCAAAGAAATGTATTTTGGAATAAAATATTTTGATTTCCTTCAGGGTCTGTTATCTGTCACATGATGCTGTCCCAGAGTCAAGTTGGAATTTGGTATCTTATTGCAATAAAGAGCCTAGTTTGTCGGTCTTGTGATCTCCATCTTAATGTTAATGCTGGTCAGTTGTGCCTAAACTCCAAAAAGGAGGGAGTATAATGAGATGTGTCCAATCTCCCTTCCTATAATGGCTGGGAATTCAGTTTTTCAGGTTCTATGGGGTCCCCTTGGCCCAGAGGGTGTCTGTTCAGTTGGTTGGGTACTTAGGATTTTATTTTTGGTTTATAGTAATTACCTTTCTGAATGACATTTATTGAAAAGGAGCCTGAAGAAATTTTCTGAGCTGATAGAAATGTTCTATATCTTCATTTGGGTAGTGGTTACATTGTTGCATATATAGGTAAAAATTCAACAGCTTGTACACTTAAGATTTTTGCATTTTACTGTATGTTAGGTAGAATTCACTTTTTAAAAATAAAATGAGGAAGATAAAAGCAAGAGGCATTTTTCACACAATGTTTATTTTAGAATTGGTCAGACCTAAGTCCGATAAATTATGATACCTCTTAAATATTTTTCCGTTTTTCTCATCTTTCTAATTCCTCTCTACCAGAATTATAGTTCAGTACTTTATTACCTTTTATCTGAGTTATTGCAACTGCCTTTAAATTGTTTCCCTGCCTACAGCCTTGCCCCTTCATGCATATGTAAATACAATTCATTCTCCTCATAATGATTAATTTGGGGGAGTCAGCCTGGTTGGTGGTCGTATGAACCCTGGAACACAGATGAAAAGCCGTGCTCACAATGTATGTGTGTGTGTGGGTGTGTGTTTTATTGTGGAGGTTAGCGTGTGTGAAAACTCTTTGCCATAAGCAAAAAGATAGCAGGTCAGCATCCCAGGCAATATTGGTGGCAGAAATTTCAAGTCAAATAGGCAGCATGAGTCTGTCCAGCCAAGGGCAAGAAAACTCAAAAGACTCATATTGTTCTCATGTTTATAGGAGAAACCATCTAGTAGGTCTCAAGATCCTAGTGAATTTCGCTGAGAGCTGTGTTTCTATTAGAAGAAGGAAGACTGCAGAGTTCTGAGTTTTGCTGGCAACCCTGTCACCTACAGCTGTGTCCCTAGTCCCTGGAGATTTCTGCTAGTTGCAGAGAGCTGGTAGGTCAACTCTGGGTGGTTCCACCAAACTCCATGACTAATCCTAAAGAGCCCGATTATTTTCACTTCAAGCATAAGTTCATTAGCTACCCCAGAAGAGGTAGCAGAGAATCAGCTGCCTTTGGGGAATAAGACTGAGATGTGAGGACTATGTCAGGCTTAGCCTCTGAGCAAAGTCCTTAGAAAAAAACCAGCTGAGTAGTCCTTCAATAGGGGCTTCAGAAAATAATCCCTTCCCTCATGGGGCAGCAGGAAGCCATGCTTTGGTGTGAGAATGGATCAGGATGACTGCAGAGTATCAACAATGGCCCGTAAACCACATTTTAGGTAAGGGCAGATTAGAAGCAGGGAGTATATGGAGGTAGATGCCTGGGTTTTAGAAAATCAGCAGCTCTGAGAAACTGATAAGAATCTACAGATCCAGGAATGCATGTGTACCCATGCACAGAATCTTCAATGTGCAGACGGTGCCTGACGTATAATGGCTTGATTTAGGATTTTTTGACTTTGTGATGGTGCAAAAGCCATATGCATTCAGTAGAAGCCATACTTTGTGTACCCATATATACAGCCATTCTATTTTTCACTTTCAGTACAGTGTTCAATAAATTACATGAGATATTCAACAGTTTATTATAGAATAAGCTTTGCGTTAGATGATTTTACTCAACTGTAGGCTAATATAAGTGTTCCGAGCATGTTTAAGGTAGGCTAGGCTAAGCTATGATGTTCAGTAGGTTAGGTATGTTGAATGCATGTTTGACTTACGGTATTTACTGATTTTGATGGGTTTGTTGGGATGCAACCCCATTGTAAGTCGAGGAGTATCTGTGATTTCAAAGGGGTCATATAATGAGTCCTTTATAGTCCATGTTCCTCAGGTTAAAACATATTTGTTTAGTTCAAGAGAGTAGTTTGAGAACTAAAACCAGATCAAGTAAAATGGTCTGTAATTGAAGATGTGCAGACGTAAAGATGGCTTTGGAGCTTGGAGAAAAGCACTAAAGCAATAGTTCGTGAAAAGGGGCCAAGTTTGAAGCACATTCAAGTCTATGGGTGGTGAGGACACCAAATCAGTTTCGGCAGCCTGAGTGGATGGTGGGGTCATTAATTAAAACAGGAAATAAATGAGGTGCAGCAGTTTTGGGAGAGGAGATAGTGGAGATTTAAGTAATGTTGAGTGTTAGGTACCTATGGGATATCCACATGGAGAGTCTTAACAGGCAGTCTAAAATACAGGACTTGTCCTCAGGAGACACGATATACCTATTCTAGGTAAGATTTGAGAGTCATTGCCTTAAAGGTGTCTGTTGAAGCCATAGATGTACATGGAATCCACCAAGGAGGATGGAGTAAGAAGAGAAGGCTAAGGTGGGACTTGTGATCTCTAAAATTTATAGGAAGTATGGTGTAAGATGTATCCAAGAAGTAGGTTTACTGATACTCAGCACTTCTCCAGGTTAGCTGTAGGCATTGCTTTACAGTAAAGCAACATTCTATTTGGGCTGGGAATCTGCATGTCTTCTCAGAAAATTTGTATGTAATGTGTGTACTATTGTTTGTTTTCTCTGTCAATTACACGGTAACATGCATTTAACTCATGATATGGAAAAGATAGACACAACAATCTCTTTTATAGGCAGATGTCTACATTTATTCATAGAAAGAAATAAAATTCTTAATGAAAGGTAGCCCCACAAAAAAAAAAGGTCTGATCTGTGTATAACCAAATTGTAAAAGTGATTTTTAAATGTTCAAGGGTTTTTAAAAATAATGGTTTCTGAAGCTGCACACACTGCTTATTTTACATGTTTTCAAATATGACTTGAAGCCCATTCCTGAGAAACATACTCATAGGATATAATATATATATTATGTAGAAACAGAACTGTAATAAACTTTTTTCTTCTGATTGGCTAGTCTTTTTGTGGGCCAGGAGGATGAAGTGAGGAGCGACGTCTATTTTATTTTCCATATTTTTCATGCTTATACTGTTTGCATAGGACAACAATGGCGAATTATCACCATCATCATCATCATCAAAATCCATCATTAACAAGCACCACTTATACATAATAGCTTATGTGATACTCTAGATATTCGCCCCTTGGGATTTATACATACTGTATATGAATAGGCAACCTCAATCTCAAACCCTCTGCTTTATAGTAATGATCTTTTTTTCCCACTGATAAGTGAGGATAGATTTCATAGAAAAAAATAGATGGAGAATAAGTTTTCTTTGGTTAATTCTATGCACAAAATTGTCTAACTTGAAGGAAATCTTGCTGAATTTAGTTTAAAGGAAGTGTTTTTCTTTAAAGATGAAGATAAGTTTATTATAACCCATCCAATCAAAAAATAAAACAAAACTCAATGAGTTACTTTGAAAAGAAACAACATTGTTACATACCTCAATTCAATCAGGATTTTTCAAACTAAATAATAAATAGAAATACACATTATATAATAAAAGCTAACGCTTATGGAATGTTTTGTTGACCAATCTTAGTAATTTATTCCCTTAAAGGAAACAGGATGGACATAAAATAAACCAGGGTAGTTGATGTAATTATGAAAATCCTGGGAACACATAAGAAAAACAGCATACCTATTCTTATTTGATTTCAGTAATACAAAGCAATAATTAAAATTTTTAAATCTAATTTTCATGTTGCCTAGTAAATTGCCTATACACTTAAAACATGGACACACATACACACAAACACTTTCTCTCTCTCTCTGTCTCTCTCAACAATTAATAATAGCATTCAGGAGAATTTTTCTAATAGCAAGTCCAGAAGATTTGAGGTGTTTGTGGCAAAGTTAACTTGTGGCTATGGAATATAAGCTATTTTCACTTTGCCCCAGGTTACTATTTGTACACTTCCACATCATATGGGCATGAAGGACCACATGAAATATTCAGAGGTCATCAAATAGATGTGTATTTCTCAAACATTGATGTGTGTGCAAATCAAGGGCATTTCCATGAGGTGAGATGGATGGAGGTCCCTTTCATCTCAAACAGTCTATAGTAATGATGTTAAGGTTTACCTTGTTCTCACCCATTCAGCTTTGGAAAACTTCCTACAAAATTTGTGATTACACAGTCAAGGCTGCCTAAAAGTAGGGCACTGTGATCTCCTATCCACCTGTGCATGTTGCTAACGCCATCACTGTGCCTCCTATTTAATACCTGTTGAAAATGATGTATGTGCCAGGAAATCTTCATGGATTGCCCCATTCATTCTCAAAGCAACTTGATAGAGTAAATACTGTTATTAGACCTAAGAAAACTGAGGCTTCAAGAGGATGCACTGGTAGCCTAAATTCAGAGCCTTGATTTTGACCACTGAGCAATACCACCTCCCCCTTCCTGATGTATGAATATCAGGTTACCTGCTCACCACTCTACATGCTTGTTTCATTCCAAGTATTTCTTGGAAATTCACTTGGCCAGTTTGTCAAAAATCAACTTGAACTGAAATTTCCCTTGGACTTAATTGGCCTGGTGTTTATTCTTCCTTTGTCTTTTTTAGCCTTGAAACTTCTGGTTCACTAACTGAATGTAAGCTAGATAAGCAAGCATTTTACAATATTGAGAGAGTAATGGGATTCCATTACTGCAGATGTTCAAATGTTAGCTAGATCACCTATAAAAAAAGACTGACTCAAGTCTCAAGTGAGTTAATTCTTACCATTTTTTTTTCAGCCCTGAGATTCCATTGTTCTATCCATGTCATTACACAGGCAAAAACTTGGCATTATTAAGATCATGAAAATTTCATGATTGGATCAAACCTAACATATAAATACATTCCTTAGTATTCATCCAACTTGAGAAAATCCCCTTTTAGTATCTATGAACATCTTCTGGAATGGGAAATATTTCACTTGACTAAAAGACTACTTGGCTTTGGGAGGTCGAGGTGGGCAGATCACTTGAGGCCAGAAGTTCAAGACGAGCCTGGTCAATATGGTGAAACACCATCTCTACTAAAAATACAAAAATCAGCCGAGCATGGTGTTGGGCGTCTGTCATCCCAGCTACTCAGGAGGCTGAGGCATGAGAATTTCTTGAACTGGAGAGGCTGAAGCTGCAGTGAGCCAAGATCATGCCAGGGTGACAAAGTGAGACTCTGACACACACACACACACACACACACACACACACACACAAGCCTACTTGGTCTGTCACAGATAGATGGATTCAACATTTTATTTATCATTTACATTTTAGAAAATTAATTTTGAAATACTTATGGATTCACAGGAAGTTATAAAGAAATATATAGGGAAGTTCCCTCATATTTTTAAAATGAAAATTATTGTGGGGTTTAAACATTTTTAAATAGCACATACTCACTGAAAAATTTATCATAGTCAAAGACATATCAAGTGAAAATGAAATATCTTCACCATCATACCAAAATCTGCCCAGCACCACTATTCACGGTTTGGTGTATGTCCATTCAGTACTTCGTTTACATGCATTTATGACTAAGCAAATAAAAAAAGCCAGCTTCACCATCACTTCCAACATTCTTTCCATCCTTTCATAGCCCTCTTCAAAAGCACTGTGATTGATGATAACAATAGCCCAAGTATAACGGTAGCTACTGTTTATTGAGTAATATGATATACCAGACACTATGCTGGCTGCTTTGAACACATTATCTCATATATCTGTCATAATCTTATAGATTTTATTAGGGTTAGCAAGTGAGGAATTTGATGCTTAAGGCTGTACAACTACAATTACAACAGGCTAGAATTTAATCCTGTCCGTCTGACATTTAGAACATAATTTTTCCAGTTCACTGTCCTGCAAAAAATGTTCTGTGGAATAAGAAATAAAAGAGGAGCAAATCAGGGAAATATCTACAACTTTTTAATTTCCTAAAAGTTAAACAAATTAGCAACAAAAAAGTCACAAACTATGAAAAGAAGTTACTCATAAGATCAGTTAAACCAAGTTCTTGGATTTATAATTATAAAAAGGATTTAAATGATCAGCTATTTTATTTTTCCACCAATTGCCCCCACCCCAAGGGAACCCCAGCATCATAGTATGTAGTGTTTATCAGGCACGGATTTCTCAACATCTGCCTCTGCCTCAACCATGACATAGATTGGCATTTCTTAACCTGTGTACTTAGTCTCAGCTTGGAGAAGAGGGTAACTCTATAGGGGTCTCATAGAAAATTGCACTTCTTCCTCAGCCTATGACCTTGACAGCATAGAGCCACTGTCAAATTCTGAGCCCCCTCTCATGAACATGTATGTCAGAGTGAAGAAGGACTGGCCTCCAATGCCCTACCTATGAGAGGTGCCTCAGGGCCTTGACCCTGGCATCACAGAGCCTGATACTCCTAATGGCATACAAACTCCCTGTCTACTGAAGCTGAATAGAGACCCAAAGTTTGAGGCACAAACACTGTTCACGAACAATCAGGTGGAAGTCAGGGGAACAGGAAAGATATAAAATAATCCACCACTTTAGTCAGACCTACAGAGAAAGAAGATTAAGAAGGAACATCTCGGCCGGGCGCGGTGGCTCAAGCCTGTAATCCCAGCACTTTGGGAGGCCGAGACGGGCGGATCACGAGGTCAGGAGTTCGAGACCATCCTGGCTAACACGGTGAAACCCCGTCTCTACTAAAAAAAAAAAAAAAAGAAGGAACATCTCAGCTGACCTCTGAAGGGCATTTCTGTTCAGCAGTTCTGGTGCAAACATCTTAGAGACCTGAGGAAAAGATGAGCCTGTTGGGGCGTATGTGTGGCACCATGGCCCTGTAAGAACAATGGTTCTGATGGAGACCACGTGGCACATTCTGCTCCGTTCCCAACCAGAGAGCAGCAACCCTGCTTCTTTCCCAATCAATCAGTAATCTCTAAGGCAAATGATTGGGAATAAAATTACTTAGGAATAACCTCAAGGCTTCTTTTAAAATAGATTGTGAGACATATACACCAGGGAATACTATGCAGCCATAAAAAGGATGAGTTCATGTCCTTTGTAGGGACATGGATGCAGCTGGAAACCATCATTCTCAGCAAACTATCACAAGAACAGAAAACCAAACACCGCATGTTCTCACTCATAGGTGGGAATTGAACAATGAGATCACTTGGACTCAGGTTGGGGAACATCACACACCGGGGCCTGTCATGGGGTGGGGGGAGGGAGGAGGGATAGCATTAGGAGATATACCCTAGAACTTAAAGTATATATAGATATATATAGATCTAGATATATACTTTATATATCTATGTATATCTATGGAATTGTGAGAGAAGTAAATCATTCACAAACTTCAGAGCTTGATTATTGCAAAGTGGCTTGTAACACACCTGGCAAGCACTGGGGTGTTACAACATGAAGATAGGAACTCCTAGTAGAGTGAACAAAAGTGTCCAAACAAAAGTGTTAGGAAAATTTAATTACGTTTTCTTAAAACAAATTTTTGTGTGCCCCTGCTGTCATACTACAGTGTATCAAAGGAGAAATGTAACCCTGTGCTTTTTCCCTGAAAGTTATTGCTACTATCCTGCTTGTCAAAATTAGAGTAGGAGTAATACTTTATATTATACTGCATATTATGAACCATAAACACATTTTCCATTCATATTGCTTGAGGAATTCAGGCACCCACCAGGCTTTCAAGTAGATAATCTCTAAGGTCATTTCAACTCTGGTTTTATTATTACTACTTCAGACATGCATAATGCAGGAAATGATGTTAAGCCTATGTCATTGCATAAATGTCATGAAAATGGTAATAAAAATATATACAATATCTTACGCATTTAAGGGGTAGCTATATTCTGATACTGGATACCGTTTTTCTGAATTGTGAGAAATAAATAAATGATTGGTAAATGAAGTTACCATACATTTATTTATGGTAATAAACTATTACCACTGAGCCTCACTGAAAGGCTTTGATTTCTGGCTTTGGGGGTGGGGCTTGTGCTCCCCACACTGCTATGGGAAAGAATACTCTTCGATACAGCTGGCTGTTGAACTCCATGCATCATGAAGGAACCTGCCATTCCAGGAGCTGCGTACGGCATAGTCATTGCCTAACGCAGGAACCAAAAATCCTCTTTGATCACTCCATGATTCCTTCTTCTAGGATGGCCATGTATAAATGCCTGTGGACTGGCCTTGGGGAGTATCCATCTAATCTCTCTCTAAGCAAATGTTTTGGGACTCCTCCAAGTACAAACACAACTCAAGGGCAACAGCTTGATTAGAAAGTGTAGAAATGAAGAGCAATTAGTTCTCTCTTGGATTCATTAAGGTCGTGGCAATCATCTTTTCCCAGCACACAGTGAGGAGATCAGCTTTCTGTCTCTTTGGGGACATTTGTGAATGGAGTTTGGCACTGGATTTGTTGTCAGGAGTTGTGGAGGTTAAAGCCTGAAAGACAGCCTTGTTTTCCTCCTTGTTAGTGAGTGAAGGGGTATGCAGGGATGTGGGTTTATTTGGTTGGATTTTACAACACATAAGGGAGTTTTCTCTGTTTGTTCTGGTGGCCATGGCCATGGGCTTTGCTTGGACCTAGCCTCTTCATGCCACGTGCCCCACCGGAGGTACATGTATCTGGAGCCACAGTAGTGCAACATGTCTGCTGTCTCAGCTCCAAGTGGTTCCTAGTTAGGGCTGCCCCCTGCATGCAGTGCTTCCCTTCTTTCCCACCAGCACCCCTTAGACATTCGTGGCCCCTGATTTCTGGTCCTGCCATTGCTCATAACCTGCTGATGGCACTGCTTGCTGTGGAGTTCTGAAGGGGAAAAAGGCAGAGCCATCAAACAGCTCTGTAGGGCCCAGATGTGGAGAAAGTATAAGTCTGAAAATCTTGCAGTATTTGCCTGCACCAAAATTAAAAACATTACACAATGTTAAGAGTTATATGTCTAAAGCTCAAAAATCCTTTAACAGCATGGGTTTTTCCAGATGTGAAGAAGCCCAAAGATGGTGCCTATTGAAGGCCTTAGAATCATCAGCTATCCAGGAAATACAAATCAAACCAACGAGATGCACTTTCCTCACTAGGATAGCTATCATGAAAGAGACAGATACCAAATGTTGATGAGGATGTGAAAAAATTGTAAGTTGCCATATGACCCAGCAATTCAACTCCCAGGTACATACCCCAAAGAAATGATAATATAAGTTCACTAACAACTTGTACACAATTGTTCTTAGCCACATTATTCATAATATCCAAAAAGTGGAAACACCGACTCCCAAAAGGACAGTCCACAGGTGTTTATACATGGCCCTAAAAGAATGAATTGTGGAGTGATTTTTGCATTAGGCAATGACTGTGCTGTAGGCAGCTCCTGGAATGGCAGGTCCCCCTCATGATGCATGGAGGTCAATAGCCAGCTGTATCGAAGAGTATTCTTTCCACAGTAGTGTGGGGAGCACAAGCCCCACCCCCAAAACCAGAAATCCAAGCCTTTCAGTGAGACTTCGTGGTAAGAAGTTTATTTATTTACCATAAATAAATGTATGGTAACTTTATTTACCAGTAGTTTATTTATTTCTCACAATTGAGAAGAACTGTGCCCAGTGTCAGGATATATCTACCCCTTAAAAGCATAAGATGGCCGGGCACAGTGGCTCATAGCTGTCATTCCAGCACTTTGGGAGGCCAAGGTAGATGGAACACCTGAGGCCAGGAGTTCGAGGCCTTCCTGGCCAACATGGTGAAACCCTGTCTCTACTAAAAATACAAAAAATTAGCCAGGTGTGGTGATGTGTGCCTGTAGTCCCAGCTACTCGGGAGGCTGAGGCAGGAGAATCACTTGAATCTTGGAGGCAGAGGTTTCAGTGAGCCAAGATCATACCACTGCACTCCAGCCTGGCGACAGAACGAGACTCTATCTCAAAAAAAAAAAAATTGTTTGGTAAAATACTGTACATGTTTTTATTTGCCCATTAACTGATGAACAGACAAATAAAATTTGGTATACTCATACTATGAAATCATATTTGGCATGAAAAGGAATGAAGTACTGATAACATGCTGCCACATGGGTGAAACTTGAAAACACTATGCTAAGTGAAACAAGCCAGTCTTAAAAAAGACACCACATTGTATATTTCCATTTATGTTAAATGTTCAGAACAGGCAAATCCATGAGACATCTAGATTAATAGTTGCCTAATGGCTGTTCCAATTACAGTGGTGTTTATAACTAATTGATCACAACCAGTTAGAGATTTCTCTGTTCCTTCTCCACTCCCACTGCTTCACTTGACTCTTCTTAAGAAATACAGTCTCCTAAAGTTGGAGGTTTTTAGGGAAAATGATTAGTGGTTGCTAATGGGTATGGGGCTTCTTTTGGGGATGATGAAATGTTCTAAAATATCAGTTCGTTGGCGAGAATACAATGCACATGAGATCGCAATGTGTGAAATTCTCAGCACAGATACAATTGTTTGTCCTGGTGGGATGGGGCACCAGAATTGTCAAGAGATGCTATACGGAGTGCAACCTCTTATAATAGTCACTGGAATGTTCATATTTTTCTCTAATTAAGAAATTTTCCAGAATGGGAAACATTATCTAGTCACCGACCTCACTAGAGAATTCATGTTTTCCTGTCAACCTCCTCACTGCACCCTTGACCTCCTTGTTTCTCAGGCTGTAGGCAATGGAGTTCAACGCTGGGGTCACAACACAAAAGAGCACAGAGACCGGGATGTCTTTGTCCAGGGAGCACCCTTCTCTGGGTCTGTCATAGTTGAAGTGGTCTGTTCCAAAGAAGACCACCACCATGGTGATGTGGGAGGCACAGGTAGAGCAGGCCTTGCTCCTGCCCTGAGCAGAGGGAATCCTAATGATGGTAGAGATGATGAGTACGTAGGGACATTGCAGTAAACAGGCAGGGGCTCAGGTCAGTGACAGCCCTTGCCACGTGGAGCACAGACTCACTGACAGAGGTGTCTGAGCAGGAGAGTTTCAGGAGCAATGGGATGGCACAGAGAAAGTGGCTGATGGGGTTTAGTTCACACAGTGAGTGTGGCTGTCAGTGTTGTGTGTGTGTCCCAGAATTGACCAGCCCACGCATCCAAAACCCAGTCACCAAACACACACAGACCTTTTCACTCATTAGGAGCTTATATTGAAGAGGGTGGCAAATAGCCACACAGTGGTCATGAGCTACGGCAGCCAGCAAAACCCCCTCAGTGCTGGCTCATGATGCAAGGAAGAAGATCTGGGAAAGCAGCCCTCATAGGAGATGGTCTGATTCTCCTGGAAGAAGTTCACCAGCATGACCAAGATAGTGGTAGACATCTAGCAGATATCCAGGAAGCTCAAGTGGCTAAGAAAATAACCCATTGGAGTATAGAAGGCAGGACTGACCCTGACTGCATTTCCCAGAAGAGATATCAGGTAAATGACCAAGGAGAACAAGAAGAAAAGCCTTTGTAATGCAGGGTGCTTGGAAAAATTTAAAAAGATGAATTCAGTGACAACTATTTGATTTTTTACTTCTTTGAATTCTTTCTCAACTGAAATGAATATTGGGAGATAAATAAAAAATAATGTGATATGATGACAGACATCAGGAGAGCTGATTAACTTTTTACTTATCCTTTAGTTCTCAGATTAGATGATATCTCTTCTGGATTGTGCAGCTTGACTCTAAGAATAGGGTTTTGTATTCCCCCTCATTCCCTTGATTCTCTGCCCCGTCTTCTTGTCATGCATATCACTATTGTCTATTAGCTTGTTTGCCCGCTCTTTACCCCCACCAGTATATAAAGTCTCTTAGCCAAGGAATTTTTCTCTCTCCTTAGTCCATATGCTCTCTAGAAAACTTTTTTTCCGATGTAAGGAAGGAAATCTAGTCAGCACTGATGTTGCAAAAACAACAGTTGGTGAATTATACCAGAGCCCCAAACTTTTTCTCCCAGCTTCTCTCTTCCGTGAGAAAAGTCACAATACAAAATTCTACCTTACCAAGTGTGTGGTAGCGTCAATGATCTTTACCCTCGTGTTATTCAAATAAATAAATGGCATTACATGACAGAAAGAAATTGCAGATGTAACTCAAGTTACTACTCACATGACTTCAAAATACAGAGATTATCTTGGCTTATTTCACTGACTTTTTTTTTTGAGATGGAGTCTTGCTCTGTTGCCCAAGCTGGAGTGCAATGGCACGATCTAGGCTCACTGCAACCTCTGCCTCCCAGGTTCAAGCAATTCTCCTGCCTCAGCCTACTGAGTAGCTGGGATTACAGGCACGTGCCACCAGAGCTGGCTGATTTTTGTATTTTTAGTAGAGACTGTTGGCCAGGCTGATCTTGAACTCCGTGACTGGCCCTTTTAAGGGATAATCACATGAGCCCTTAAAAGCAGAAATCTCTCTTGGGCTGAAGATAAAGTCAGAGATTCAAATCACAAGTAGGATTTGGCATGTCATTGTTGACTTGAAGATGAAGGGGGCCACTGTTAAAGAAAAGGTAACCATGGCCCTATAGTCAGAAGAAACTAAATTTTGTCAGGAACTTGAATAAACTTAGAAGTAGAATCTTCTGCAAAGTCTCCCTCTATCCTACCCAGCTGACACCTTGTTTTCAGCAGAGCACCCAGCTGAGCCATGCCACACCTGACCTTCTGACCCACAGAATGTTGAGATAATTAATGGTTGTTTAAACTGCTAAGTTTGTGGTAATTGGTTATGGTAGCAATAGAAAACAAATGCACCGAGCATCCCATTTTGTGTAAGAAACTTCTGATCTTTTGGGTTAATTATGACAGAACACCACTCTAGAAGCGTCAGAAGTGACTTCATCCTATACACTCTAAAATCTTTGAGCATCCGTCTCTTCGTCTTTGCTCTCTTTTCCTTTGTGCTGCCAGTGGCTAGTTCTCTCTCTCAGAGAACAAATAAAGAGAATACAGAGGAAAACATCAAGCTTACACTATTCAGTTTCCCAGTAAGTAGCTCAGTAGAGGTTGGGAGAAAGACAAATTTGGAACTGAGTAGAATGATATTTCTGGATTATTTTTAAAATTTAACTCATCTCTTCCCCCTCTTTACCAGAAACAAACATGTGCTAGACTGTGACATAACAATCCCAAATTCTAGGAATCTTGAGAGCTCATTCAATTGCATCTGAAATTATTTTCTTGGTGGATTGTCCTTAAATGAAGCTTTGTGTATCTTGGCTTTCCAATTTTCTTTAGAAACTGCGAAGCCGTCTTTTTTCCTTAGTGTAAACCAGTGGTCGCTAAGCTGTCTTTTTTCCTTAGTGTAAACCAGTGGTCGCTAAGCTGTCTTTTTTCCTTAGTGTAAACCAGTGGTCAGCAGTAAAATCCAGCACTCCACCTATTTTTATAAACAAAGTTTTATTGGAACACAGCCACACCCTTTCATTTATATATCGTCTATAACTGCTTTCATACCACAATGGCCGAATTGAGTAGCTGATAAGGAGAACATATGACCCCCAAAAGCCTAAAGTATTTACTTTATGTTCTTTTACAGAAAAAGTTTACCAACCCCTGGTGTAAGCAATTGGGTTTGGGAGTTTGACAGACCTAGGTTTAAATCATGCCTTTGTCACTTGTCAACTTTGATCTGGAGCAAGTCATTTAGCTTCTATATGCCTCAGTTTGACCATGTGTAATATGGAATGTTTGGATTACAGAGGTTTTGTTTGGATTACATAAGTAATATGCAAGAGAGCAGTGAACATGGTTAATCTACAACATATATTCTCCCCATTATGCCACTGCTCCCATTTCAAGTTTCCCTTTAAAAATGTTATTTCCCCTGCATATTTCTTCAGATTGACTCAAATGCTATTTATGATAAGAATATGACGTTATTTTCTATTTATGGACTTGCCTTCTCTGATTCTTTTTCACCAACTTTACCAGATCCACTTTTAAGCAACTAGTATATAATTAAATTCACATATTTCTCATAAAATAAGTACTATGGTCTATCCCTACAGTTGTATCTGCTTTTTTTTGTTTTATAATTACATTTTTTAAAGATTTTTACAGGAATTCTGTAAGGAAGTAGATTTTATCCATACTTTTAGATAAAATTTCCTCTGAAACTAAAAATTAAAATAGCTGAATATCATGAGGATGCAAATAACACTACAAGTGGTTGATAAAATTAACTACTGCCTCTAAACTTCCTTCTCACAATATTCCCCAACTCCTGGTCAGAAACCCGGGAGTCATCTTTGAGTCCTTCCTTCCTTCATCCCCTGCCCATATCAAATTTTTCAGCGAATCCTGTTGATTCTCTGTCTCAAGTATATTTCAAATATATGTATTTATTTCCCTCTCCATCGCCAAACACATGAACATTCTCTACATGGCTTATTCCTTCTCATTCTTTGTGTCTCAGCTTGAATATTATATCTTGAAGCCTTCTGACCACTAATCTAGTATAGGTGTTTTTAAATTAAATCTCTTTAATTAAAAGAAGTAGCATCCTATTATTTTCCTTCAAAGAATTTAAAGTAATATTTGTTTTTGTGTTTGTTTATCATTGACTACCAGTTTCTCCCTGGTGAATAAGCTCTGAGTGAGCAAGAATCATGACTGTTTGTTTACTGCCTGACCGATAATTGACACTCATAAAACATTTTATGAATGAATTAATTACCAGATTTATTAAAATGGAAAATAAATATTATAATATGTACTTTATCACCTTAAAATAAAAGTTCAGTCACGGTAGCATAGATTTTCTCACCCATCTAAATGTTCAGATCGGTCAAGCAGAAAGCATCATGTTGGAAAAGGTGGTGATATAACATAAAACCTCAAATTCACAATTGCTGTGACTAAATTATTAAGTTAACCAATCAATTCAGTCAAAAGAAGGAGCCTATCTGTTGATGCAACCTTGACCTTTAGAATAATATAATAATAACAACGATAATAATAGCTAGTATTTTCAGTACTTACTAAATGCCAATGCTTTCTTTGCATATATTTATTTCCTTTAATTCTTAAAACACCTTTAAGAAGTACTGTTATTATTCTTAATTGTATATGAGTAAACAAGTTTAGGGAGGGTGGGTAAATGCCCATAGTTGTATAATTAATAAAACCATATATTGGCAAAGATTTGGAGATCCAGAATAAATGTTCAGCTCTATTAACTCGTCAAAGAACCTTTCTGTCTCTGGACATGAATTTCTTCATCTGTAAAACAGAGCTAGACTAAAAGATTGACAACATTCCTTCCACCTCTGATATTCCGGGATGATATTTGGTATCTACATATTTTCCAGTCTCCAAAATGAAGCCATATACCCGAGCAAGGGTAACAAAGTCAAACGTCTCCCAGGGATACCATGGTGGTTTATTCATTTGTCTTCATGGGATATAAAAGTCAAGGATAAGATGGGGATTTTAGCCTGTACACTGATGTGGTGGACAGAATAATTCTACCACCACCCCCTCCAATGCCCAAAGAGGGGTCTATGCCCCAATGCCTGTATCCTGAGAATGTGTTATGTTAAATGGACTTTGCAAATGTACTCAAGACTGTGGACCTTGATATAGGGAGATTATTCTGGGTTATGTGGGTCAGCCAAATCTAATCACTTGAGCACTTAAAAGTGACACGTTTTCCCAACTACAGTGAGAAGACATACAGCAAAGGAGATGAAGCAGAAGAAGCAGAGTCAGAGAGATTCAAAACACGAAAGACACAACGTGCCACTGCTGTCTTTGAAGGAGCCACGAGCTAGGGAACACTGGCAGCCTCTAGAAGCTGAGAATGACCTATGATTGACAGCCGGAAAACCAAGTAGGGCATATATCCTTCTGCTACATAGAACTAAATTCTGCTGACAACCTGAATGAGCCTAGAAAAAGATTCTCTCCTAGAACCTTCAGAAGGAAACACAACCCTGCTAACACCTTAATTGTAGTCTTTTGAGAAACCCAAGCCAAGGAATAAGTCAAGCCATGCTGTACTTGGATTTCTGACCTGGAGAACTGTGAGATAATAAAATTTGTGGTGTTTAAAAGCTGCTAAATTTGTGATAATTTGTTAATGGTTTCTCAGTTGGGGTACTCAGGACATATTTAGTCTCTATCATACATTAGACATGTTTGAGTTCTATCTATATTCCCTGCTGTTCAGACTTCTGAACATTATATCTGGATGGATGGCTGAATCTTAAATTCTCATTTGATATAAAGAACAACAAACAATGTTCCTGGCCCTTCTTTACTTCCCTGTAATTGAAGCCCCTTGAATGCCAATCCCAAGTGTTCAACTGTCCATTTTAAGAATTAGGTTTTTGCCGGGTGCAGTGGCTCACACCTGTAATTCCAGCACTTTGGGAGGCTGAGGCGGGCAGATCACTTGAGGCCAGGAGTTCAAGGCCAGCCTAGCCAACATGGTGAAACCCCATTTCTACTAAAAATATAAAAATTAGCTGGGCATCGTGGCATGTGGCTGTAATCCCAGCTACTTGGGGGGCTGAGGCAAGAGAATTTCTTGAACCTGGGAGGCAGAGGTTACAGTGAGCCAAGATCACACCATTGCACTCCTGCCTGGGTGACAGAGTGAGATACCTTCTCGAAACACAACAAAACAAAAAAACAAAAACACCCTCAGGTTTTGGAACTTCTTCCAGCCATAATGGAATGAAAGCAACCAGATTTTCCCTTCTGTCTTAACAATTAAAAACTTGGGGGAAAAAATAAAAGAAAATGTGTTTTCAGATATTAAACAATGAGTGGAATGGGACAGAGAATACTGAGGCAGGGGAAACAAAGGAGGTAAACCCTGTGAATGCATCAGCTCACTTCATGGAGAGGATGTCCAGGCCACAGCACAAGGAGGGGGTACGTAAGTGGAGCCCAGTGGTCTCCCTTTATTAATAAGAGAAAATTCAGAGTTTGGGGGAGATCAAGGTACCTAGAATTTGCATGGCAGAGCCCTGGAGAGGAGATGCACATAAAATGAGTCTCAGAGATCCACAGAGTTCCCTCTTCAGCAGAATGCTAATCAGCACATGAGAACCAAGGAAAAGATTAGAGAGAATCAGCTGGAATAATCTGGAGAGCTCATACAGGGCTGGGAATAGTTCGTCTTTGCACCAATCAGTGTGCAAAGAAATCCTAACACACACAAAGTAGACTCATTAGATACCTCAGTAGACAGGCAAAATTGACACTAGACAAAAGGCTATTCTAAACTCACCTAACAAAGCTTAAAAGCTAGTCTTAAAAGGATCAAATTATTTCTGAGTAATTTAACTTACTGTGTCCAAGAACAAAGTCCAAAAATACTTAAAGGAATACTAAAACGTCTTCATTTATCTATGTAAAATTCACAGTGTCTGGCATCAATCCAAAACCATCAGGCATACAAAGAAGCAGGAAATTCAACCTATATAAAAAGAAAACATAATTTAAAAGACTTAGTAATGACACACATTATAGACTTATAAACCAATGATGTTAAAATAGCTATTATAAATACATTTATATGTTCAAGAAGGTAGAGGAAATTATGTATATGATAAGGAGACATGGAAGATATTAAAATACTTTATTTCTAAAGTAAAGATATATCTGAGATAAAATATACACAGGATGAGATTAACAGCAAATTAAATATAGAAAAAGGTTAGTGAATGTGAAGGCATACTAATAGAAAATATCCAAAATGAAATAAGAGATTGGGCACATCAGTTCACGCCTGTAATCTCAGCTCTTTGAGAGGCTGAGGTGGGCAGATTGCTCAAGCCTAGGAGCTTGAGACCAGCCTGGGCAACATGGCAAGACCCTATCTCTACAAAAAAATAGGAAAATTAACCAGGCATGGTGCCACATGCCTGTAGTTCCAACTACTTGGGTGGCTGAGGCAGGAGGATAGCTTGAGCCCTGGAGGTCAAGGCTGCAGTGAGCTGTGATCATGCCACTGCACCCCAGCCTGGACAACAGAGTGAGATTCTGTCTCAAGAAATAAAAAAAGAAGAAGAAAAACGAGAGAAAAAAGGGACTGAAGAAAAATGAGCAGAACATCAGTGAACTTGGGGACAACAAGTGCCCTAATATGCATTAGAGCCCAAGAAAGAGAAGGGAACAAAAAATGTGGAAAAACAGTAGCCAAAATTTCCCCAAATTTGATGAAATTTATTAGCCCCCAAATTCAAAAAGCTTAACAAACCCCAAAGAAGGCACAGAAAGAAAACTGCACCATGCAAATCATAATCAAATTGGTCAAAACTAGTAATAGAAAATTTTAAAAGCAACTGGGAAAAAATGCACATTACATGCAGAAGAATAGAGATGAGAATGACAGCTGACTTCTCATTCAAGCAGTGCAAGCCACAAGACTGTATTGTTTGTTTTCTTCCAATGTTTTAAGGAGCAACAGCTTGAAAGGAAACAAACCAACTTGTCAACTTAGAAGTCTATAACCAACAAATATATTTCAAAAACACCATTAGGAACAACACTTTCAGAATGTCAGGGAGACGACCACAGTGAATCCTCTCCCCACAAAAGCAACAGAAGTAATGGCAAAACAGTAGAAACCAACCATTTTAAAATTATGAAAATTAACCAAAGGCACAGAATACACTCAAAAGCATTCACTCAAGTATAACTACTGAGCTTCATAAGAACAGTGGGATCTATGTGCTTTAACTTGGAACTAAAAACTATGTCTCGCCAAATACAGAGTGTCTATAAAGAGATAAAAGTTATGAAAATCACCAAATAGAATTTTTGGAGTTGAAAAGTACAATAACGGAAATGAAAAATTCTCTATATGAGTTAAACCAGTAGTTTTAGCAGAGAGAAGTGTAACTGCCCAACGAGTTCTTCTGGCCTGCTAAACAGAAAAGCCAACTCACTGAAGCGGTGGTATTGCAGCAGTAAAAATGTAATTATCACAGGACCAGCCAAGTGAGAAGACAGGAGATAATCTCAAATCTGCCTCCCTAAAAGTTCAGAGGCTAGGGTTTTTAAAAATAATTTGGCAGGCAGGGTTCTAGGGAATGGGTACTGCTGATTGGTTGCAGATGAAATCATAGGAGTGTACAAACTATCTTCACATGCTGAAACCGTTTCTGGCAGGGGGCTCACAGGACTAGTTGAGCCAGTTCCTTGTTGTAAGTCATGGGTCTGGGTGGAATCAGTTTGTCGCCAGAATACACAAGTCTGAAAAATATTTCAAACACCAATTTTAGGTTTTGACAATAGTCGTGTTATCTACAGGAGCAATTGGAGAAGTTACAAATCTTGTGATCTCCAGAGCAGTAAACAACTATAGAAAGGTGAGCTAGGGAACAATGGCTTGTTATCATTAACTATGTGTATATTTTAGCAGAATTCAGGCTCCTCCTATAATCCTAATTTTGTGGCCTTTCATTAGTCTTACAAAGGTGGTTTTTGTCCCTTAGCAAGGAAGGGGTTAGTTTCAAGAAGGGACTGTTAACATCTTTGTTTAAAAGTTAACAGAGGCAATTAGCTTGTGAGGTTAGAAGCAAGATGGAGTCAGCTTAGATTTCTCTCACTGTGAACAATTTTTGTAAAGACAATTTCAGAAGAATGTTCAGGAAACTTGAAACTAGACCAATAGATATTATGCAGTCTGAGGATAGAAAGAATAAAGAATAAGAAAAAATAAACAGAGCCTCAGAGACCTGTGGAACACTATCAAAATAACACATTTGCATAATGAGAGTACCAAAAAGAGAGTATGTAGAAAGAGATGTAAAAATTACTTGCCTACATAAAAATATTTTTATTGATATACAATAGTTGTACATATTTTGAGTACATGTGATATTTGATACCTGTATACTATGTGTAATGATCAAATCAGGGTAACTGGTGTGTCCATCATCTCTGACCATCTTTTCTTTGCATTGGTAACATTACAACTGTTCTGTTCTATCTATTTTGAAATATATAGTCAGTTATTGTTAACTATAATTTCCCTGTTGTACTATCGAATATTAGAACATGTTCCTTTATCTATAATAGCTATTTTTGTACCCTTTAACCAACTTCTCCTTATCCCTCCACCCCGTTGAAAGACATAAAAGTATTTTAACCCAAAATATATTTATTTAACATATTTTGAGATGGCTGAGATGGCTGTCAAAAAGCCAGCAAACATACGTAGTCCAGCAAAGCTGTCTTTTGTGGAGAAAATTTGTATCTGTAGAGAATCTGCATTGACGCAGCCAGGCCTTCTCTTGTCTGGAGCTAGAAAAGATTAACTGACAGTCTGACACATTTTAAAGGTCTGAAAGTAACATTTACCATCTAGTCTCTCTGAGGGCTGCTACTTGTGAGATTTCACTTATATAATGAGATCATCTTTGCTAGCCAAGTATCTTCTTTTCCTCCCATAACTAGATGCTGCTATAACCTGATTTACCACCAAAACCTGATTTTGGCCATACTCTGAGCCCCCATTCTTTCTGTAACCTCCAGATGGTATATAAACTTCTGCACCCCCTTGGAGGTGGGAAGACATTCTGTGGCTCTCTCGGTGCACATGTTAATAGAGTTATATGCTTTTTCTCTTACTAACCTGCCTTGAGTTGATTTTTCCACCTTCAAATAAATATTTTAAAACTTCCCAAATCTGATTTTAAAACACATTTGATACTGTGGTGGGCAGAACAATGACCCTTCAAAGATGTTCGTATTCTAATCATCAAAATTTGTGAATATGTTACCAGAAGAAACTGCAGATATAATTGTTAGAGATGTTGAGATGAGAAGGTTATCCTAGATTCTCTGCATGAACCCAGTGTAATCACAAAGGCCTTTATAAGACAGAGGAAGGAGTATCAGAGAAGTGCTGTGTGATTAAGACTTGAGAGGCAATTGATAGACTTGAAAATGTAGGAAGAGGCCACAAGCCAAGAAATACAATCAATCTTTTAAAGCTTGAAAAGGCAAGAAAATAATTCTTTTCTAAAGCCTCTAGAAGGAATGTGGCCCTTTTGACACCTTGATTTTAGCCCAGTGAACTCATGTTAGACTTCTGACCTCCAGAGCTATTCTAAATCACTATTTGTAGTAATTTACTATGGCAGCAGTAGGAAATTAACACATACATATCCAAAAAGCTCAAAAAAACCCAATTAAAAGAAAATTTAAAAGATCCATACCTCAATATGTCATTGTCAGACTCTGGTAAAAAGCCAAAGACAAAGAGAAAATCATAAAAGCAGCAAGAGAAAATGACTCATCACATACAAGGTCTTATAAAAAAGATTTACAGTTGACTTTTCGTCAGAAACTATGGAGGTCAGAAGGCAGTGGGATAACATAGTCAATGTGCTGAAAGAAAAAGAATGTCAGTGAAGAATTCTATATAAAACAATAAGAATTCCATCTTCTAAATGAAAGAGAGAGGTATTTCTTCTTCTGAAAGATGGAGTAGAAGTGCTTTTCTCTATGCCTTCCTCTAACTAAAGCTCAAAACTCTGGACATGCTATATCAGAAAACGTGAGAAAACTCTGAAAGGTGGTGAAGAAGGCAGACTAGTCAGGGACCTTGGAACTTTGGATGCATGGAAAAACATGGTAGTGAGTTAGCTGTTTTAATTTTGCCTTATATATCTACATGCTGGCAACCCAGAAATACCAATGGGTACAGACAAAGTGGGGAAAAGCCTGCTGTCTTCAGTCACAGGATCAGAAAGGTGGCAGCACAGCAAGACAGAAAGAATTTAGACAAAAACTGCTCTACTTTAGCCAAACACCACAGAAAAAAACTGAAGCTCCACCCCCACACTTGTTAACAAAGGCCTAGTGGGGAGAGTAGATATCCCCAAGTGAGACTATTCCTCACCATATTCCCTGCAGTTTCAGTGAAGACCACATGAGGAGCTTGGACATCCACCTCCACTCAGTGGTAATGAGGAGACTTTCCCATTCTTGTTGGGGTGGTGTTAGGGAAGGCCAAGTCAAGACTATCACAGTCACCTAGCAGTAACAAGGTCACCCACCACCATGCCAGGAAGTTCATGTGAAGAGCAGTTCTGGGGCATGCCTGCCTTTCCCAGCCAGGGTGGTATCAACAGAAGTCTAGTAGGGAGCCAGATTTTCCACTCCCACCAACAGTAATGAAGATTCTCCTCTCCATAACCAGGTGTTAGTGGACGTCAAGTGAAAAATCTGGACTTCCACCCCTACCTGGCAGTAATAAGGGAGCGCCATCCCCCATCCTTTGCAGGGGTGGTGTAAGAGGAGGCTTGTAGAAACAGAAGGTTTAAAAAAGATCTAGAGTTTACAACATAATACTCAAATGTGCAGATTTTAATAAAAAGTTCACTTATACCAAAATATAGGAAGATTTCAATTTTAATGATAAAAGGCAGTCAATAAAGAACAAAACCAACATGACATATATGCTAAAATTTTATGGCAAGGATTTTAAAGCAGCCACCATGTAACTGCTTCAACAAACAATGGCAAAATGCTCAAAACAAATGAAAAGAAAATAATAATGTCTCAGCAGAGAAAGAGAAGACTTAAAAAAAAAGTGGAAATTTAAAAAAATATAATAACCAAAATGAAAAAAATCAGTGGATGACTTAAAAAGCTGAATAAACAGTACAGAGGAAAGAATCAGAGGACATGCAAATAAAACAATAGAAATTAAACAATCGGAACACCAGAGAGAAAACAGATTGAAAACAAATGAACAGAGCCTCAGGGACCTGTGGAATTATAACAAAAGATCTAGCATTCATATTGTAATCTCAGGAGAGGAGAGAGAGGGTGGGGCTAACAATGTTCAAAGAAATAATAGCTGAAAACCTCTCAAATCTGGCAAAAGGCATAAACCTACCAATCAAGATGTGCAAAGCCAAAATAGAATAAGCTCATTGAAATCCATGTGAAGAGTCAACAGACAAACTACAGAAAACCGAAGGGAAAAAAAGTCTTGAAAGCAGTGAAAGAAAACAACGTCTTGATGAGAGGGAAAAAACAAACTCCACTGATAGTGGATTTCTCATCAGAAACCATGGAGGCCGGAAGGAAGTGGTACAACATTTTTCAAGTTCTGAAAGAAAAGAACTGTAATTCTAAACTCCAGTGAATATATCCAGCAAAAATAACCCTTTAGGAATGAAGAAAAAATTAAGATATTCTCAGATGAAGGAACACCAAAAGACTGTCACCAGAAGATCTACTATTAAAAAACTTTTAAAATGAAACTTCTCTGAAGAGAAAGGAAATGATGAAAGAAGAAATGTTGAAACATCAGGAAGTAAGAAAGAGCAATGAAAAGAGTATAAATATGGGTAAATACAATAGACTTCCCTTTTCCCGTGAAGTTTTCTAAGTTTTATGATTGAAGCAAAATTATAACACTGTCTCATGTATTACTCAGTGTATGTACAGCAAATATTTAATAAATGATTTAATGGGAGAGGGTAAAAAGATGTAAAAGGAGGTAAATTTTCTACACATCTCTAGAATTGAAAAAATGTTTATACAGGTAGACTGTCATAAGTTATACATATATAATACCTAGAACAGTCACCAAAGATATTCCATTAAGAGATAAACTCAAAAGACTATAAATAAATCAAAGTAAAATTTATTTAGTGTTCAGGTAACCCCCAGGAAGGCAGGGAAAAAATACTACAGAGAAGTGAACAACAGAAAGAGCAAATAGACAACAAAAATAAAACAGCAGACTTAAACCCTAATATATCAATAAGTATATTGTGTTTAAACGGTCTAAGCATGTCAAGTAGAAGACAGAGATTGGTAGATTTTAAAAAACAAACCACCACCAGCACCACCAAAAACCACAATGGCCCACTAACTATATATCTCTACAAGAAACTTATATTAAATAAAACAATAAAGATATACTGAAAGTAAAAGGCTGGATAAAAAGTACAGCAGCAGTGGGTACATTAATATCATATTTAAAAACAAAGGATTGAGGGGAACTTTATATCATAAGAGTCAATCTACCAAGAAAACCAGGTAATTCTAAATGTATATACACCAAAAAACAGAGCTTTGAAACATGTTAAATAAAAGTTGAGAGGGCTAAAAGGAGAAATTGACAAATCAAAAATTATATAAGAATTAAAATTATCAGAGTATATTATCTGATAATAATAGAATCACACTAGAAATCAGTAACAGGAATGTAACAGTTAAATCTCCAAACACTTGGAAACCAAACATCTTTTAAATAGTCCATGAGTAAAAGAAAGAGCCTTAAGGGAAATTGATAAATACTTTGGGATGAAAATAAAAATACAGCGTATCAAAAATGTTGGAATATAGCTAACCCAGTGCTGAAAGGAAAATTTAAAGCACTAAATAATTACATTAGAAAAGAGGAAAAGTTTAGAATTCTTAATCTAAACTCTCACCACACACACACACACACACACACACACATATACATGTAAAAAAGAGAAAAATAAGCAAGGAGAGAGGAAGGAAATGATGCAGAAATCAATGAAATTGAAAACAGGAAATAATAGAGAAAATTTATGAAAAAATTTCATTCTTTGAAAATATCAGTAAGATTGATAGACATTTAGTAAGACTGAGAAAGAGAGATGACACAAATACTGATATCAGAACGAAACAGGGGATATCATTAGAGACCCTGCCAGTATCAAATGAATAGTAAGAAAATACGACAAATAATTCTACACATATAAACTTGACAAGTTAGATGAAATGAACCAATTTCTTGAAAAGCACAAACTGTCACAACTTAATATAAAATAGATAATTTGAATAGCCCTATCCATAACTATTTAAAAAATTAACTTTTTCATTTAAAAAATACAGTATAAGAAACTTCCAAGCCCAGATGGGTCCACTGGAGAATTCCACCAAACTTTTAAAGGATTAACATCAATTTTACGTAATCTCTTCGGAAAAACACAAGAAAAAGGAAAACTTCCCAAATCATTTTATGAAGTGGATATTACTCCAATTCTAAAATTAGACAAAGACATCAAAAGGAAGGAAAACTATAGATCAATATTCTTCATAAATATAGGTACAAAAATTCTTAACCTACCAGCATATAGAATTCAGCAATATGTAATAAGAATTATACACCACTACCATATGGGATTTATTCCAGGAATGCAAGACTGGTTCAATATTAAAAACTAATCAATGTGATTCAGCATATTAATAGGCTAAAGAAGAAAAGTCACATGATTATATTAATTGTATTACATCATTTTTTGTGTTAATGTAAATAAATGCCTGAGGCTGGGTAATTTATAAAGAAAAGAGGTTTAATTGGATCATATCTCTGTAGGCTGTACCTGAAGCATAGTGCTGGCATCTGCTTCTGGTGAGGGCTTCAGGAAGCTTTCAGTCACAGTGAAAGAAAAAGGGGGAGCCAGCACATCACGTGATGAGAGTGGGAGCAAAAGAGAGAGAGGGTGGTGCCACATACTTTTAAACAACCAGATCTCTTGTGAACTCACTCACTGTCATGAGGACAGCCCAAGCCATTCATGATGGATATGCCCCCATGACCCAAACACCTCCCAGCAGGGCCCACCTCCAACACTGGGGATTACATTTCACCATAAGATTTGGAGGGACCAAACATCCAAATGGTATTATCAGTGCAGAAAAAGCATTTGACAAAATCTAATACACAACCATGGCAAAAACTCTCCGAAAAATAGGAATAGAGGGGGTTGTTCTCAAGTTGATAAAGGGAATATACAAGAAAAACCCACATCTAACATTGCATTTAGTGGTAAAAGATCAGGAACAAGACAAGGATGTCTGCTCTGACTACTCTCAATTCACTGTAGTGCTGGAAGTTCTAGGCAGTGCAATAAGGCAAGAAAATTTTTTAAAGGCAGGTAGATCAGGAAAAAAGAAATAAAACTGTTCTTATTTGCAGATGATATAATAGTCTATGTGGAAAATCCTAAGATACCTACAAAAAAATCCTAGAACCAATAAATGAGTACAGCAAGGTCACAGATTAGCAAACAAAATATCAACTGTACATCTATATTCTATTAATGAGAATGTGTGAAGTAGGAGACAGGACTTGACTTCGGAGGTGGGACACAACTCTGGAAGTGGGGCTCAGATACCAGACCAAATTGAGGACTAGCTAAAACAGGGATGGGGTGGGAGCACCTTCCCCTAAGACATGCCCACCAGTGTGCCACCTGTTTACCAGTGGCATGGCAATACCTGGAAGTTACCACCATTTTTCTTAAAATTTTTCATAATCTGTCTCTTAATTTGCATATAATTAAAAGTGGATATAAATACGATGGCAGAACTGCCCTGAGCTACTACTCTGGGCTCACTGCCTGTTGGGCAGCCCTGCTCCGCAAGGAGTAGTACCTCCACTGCTGCTGTACACTGCCGCTTCAATAAAAATTGCTGCCTGACACCACCAACTTACCCTTGGATTATTTCCAGGGTTAGATTAAGAACCCTCCCAGGCTAAGCCCCAGTTGTGGGGCTCAGCTGTCTTGCATGATGTGGAAACCAAAAATTTTAAATACAATACCATTTACAATTGTTAAAAAAAAATGCTTAGGCATAAATACCTGTATGCTGAAAACAACAAAATGCTCATGAAAGAAATCAAAGAAGATCTAAAAATAAGTGGAAGAGCATATGTGTTCATGGATTGATCAATATAGTCATGTCAATTCTCTCCAAATTGGTATTTACAGGTTTAATACATTTTCCATCAAAATCCCAGTGAGATTTTTAACAGATATAGACAAGATTATTCCAAAATTTAAATGAAAAGGTAAAGGAACTAGAATAGCTAAAGCAATTATGTTTTAAAAAGAATTAAATGGGAAAAAGTACTGTACCTTACAACAAGACTGTGTAGTATTAGTGTAAGGATAAGACACATGGATCAATGGAACAGAATAAACAACCTAGAAGCAGACTTAATGTGGTATGGGTAACTGATTTAAGATGAAAGTGTAAAATCAATTCAGTCTTTCAAGTAAATGGTGATGAAACATTTAGATATCCATGTTTAAAAAAACTAAACCTCAACCTTACACTTTATACTAAAATTAACTCAAAATGCATCATATATTTAAACTTAAACCATAAAACTATAGAAAAGCATAGGAGAAAATTTTGTGGACCAATGATTTGGTGAACACATTTTAGACATAATACCAAAGGCTTGATCCATAAAAGAAAAAAAATGGTAAATTGACATCATCAAAATTTAAAACTTTTTCTCTCTGGAAGATCAGAGGACAAAAAAAAAGCTACAGATCTGGAGAAAATATTTTCAAACCATATATCTGACAGAGGGCTCATCTAGAATTATAAAGAAGTCTCAAACTTCACAATAAAAAATCAAATTAGAAAATTGGCAAAATACACAAGGAGGCATTTCATAAAATAAGTTATGTAGATAACAATGATATTCAATGTCACCAGCCATTAGGGAAAAGCAACAGAAGACCATGAAGAGTTACAGCATACCCATTAGAATAGCTCAAATAAAAAAATAGTACCAAATATTGGCAAGGACATGGAGAAACTGGATCTCTCTCACAATGCTAATGGGAATATAAAATAATACAAGCACTCTGGGAAATAGTTTGATAGTTTCTTTACAAACTCAATGTGCATTTGCTATACAGTCCATCAGCTTTTCACCAGGCCATTTATCCCTGAGAAATGAATGTTGACGTCCATACTAAAGCTTGTACATGATTGTTCAGATGAGCATTTTTATATATAATAAATTGTATAGTGGTGTATAAGCTATATTTATATAACTATATATATATATAACATTTCATTGTATAGCCCCAAACTGGAAACATTCAGTATGTCCTCTAGTTAATGAATAGTTAAACAAACTGTGGTACTTCCATCATGGAATACTACTCAGCAATAACAAATAATGAACTACCAGGAGTCCTGCCCTATAAGAAATACTAAAGGGTGTTACCTCAGGCTTGAAAGAAAGAACAGGCCGGGCGCGGTGGCTCAAGCCTGTAATCCCAGCACTTTGGGAGGCCGAGACGGGCGGATCACGAGGTCGGGAGATCAAGACCATCCTGGCTAACATGGTGAAACCCCGTCTCTACTAAAAAATACAAAAAACTAGCCGGGCGAGGTGGCGGGCGCCTGTAGTCCCAGCTACTCAGGAGGCTGAGGCAGGAGAATGGCGTTAACCCGGGAGGCGGAGCTTGCAGTGAGCTGAGATCCGGCCACTGCACTCCAGCCTGGGCGACAGAGTAAGACTCCGTCTCAGAAAAAAAAAAAAAAGAAAGAAAGAAAGAACACTAGAGAGTAATCCATGAAACATTAAAGAACATCAGTAAAAGTAATTAAGTGGAGTAAATATAGTAGTCATTATAAACTTATATTTAAAATTTTTTCTTCTCTTAACTGATTTTAAAGACTACTGTTTAAATAATACTTATGGCTGGGCATGGTGGCTCACATCTGTAATCCCAGCACTTTGGGAGGCCAAGGCAGATGGATCACCTGAGGTCAGGAGTTCAAGACCAGCCTGGCCAACATGGTGAAACCCTGTCTGTACTAAAAATACAAAAATTAGCCAGGCACAAGGGCGTGCGCCTGTAATCCCACCTACTTGGGAGGCTGAGGTGGAGGAATCACTTGAACCCAGGAGGTGGAGGTTGCAGTGAGCAGAGATTGTGTCACTGCACTCTAGCCTGGGTGACAAAGTAAGCCTCCACCCCCACTGCCCAAATAAATAAATAAATACATCAAATAAAAAAATTTTAAAAAATAAAATAATACTTACAAATTTGTGTTAATGAGCTTATAATGGGAAGGGAGTTATATAGAAGCAAAGTTTTTATAAACTACTGGACTTAATATTAATCATAACTTTTTAGGTTTAGATTAAGACAGATTTCATGCAATACTCATAGCAAACACTTAAAAAAACTTTTAAAATATATAGTAAAAAAAACTTCAGTATATGGGAAATCTCTGTACCTTCTGCACGATTTTGCTATAAACCTAAAAATGCTCTAAAAAATAAAGTATTTTTATTTATTTATTTATTTTTATTTATTTATTTATTATTTTTTTTTTTTGAGACACAGTCTCGCTCTGTTGCCCAGGCTGGAGTGCAGTGGCGTGATCTCGGCTCACTGCAAGCTCCGCCTCCCGGGTTTACGCCATTCTCCTGCCTCAGCCTCCTGAGTAGCTGGGACTACAGGTGCCCGCCACCACGCCTGGCTAATTTTTTGTATTTTTAGTAGAGACGGGGTTTCACCGTGGTCTCGATCTCCTGACCTTGTGATCCACCTGCCTCGACCTCCCAAAGTGCTGGAATTACAGGCGTGAGCCACCGCGCCCGGCCTGTTTATTTATTTCAAGATGGAGTCTCATTCTGTCACCCAGGCTGGAGTGCAGTGGCATGATCTTGGCTCACTGCAATCTCTGCTTCCCCGGTTCAAGTGATTCTCCTTCCTCAGTCTCCTGAGCAGCTGGCATTACAGGCATGTGCCACCATACCTGGCTAACTTTTATATTTTTAGTAGAGACAGGATTTCACCATGTTGGCCAAGCTGGTCTCAAACTCCTGGCCTCAAGAGATCTGCCTGCCTCGGCCTCCCAAAGTGCTGGGATTACAGGCGTGAGCCACTACAGCTCGCTGAAAGTCTATGTTTAGTCACCAAAACAATAAAAAACTAACAAAGGAGTTTAAATGCTACATTTGAAAATCTCTATAAACACAAAAGGTAGCAGTAGTAGAGGAACAAAAATACATAAAATATATAGAAAACAAATTGCAAAACAGCAGATGTAACTCCTATTATTTCAATAACTACATTAAATGTAGGTGGATTAAACACTACAAATAAAAGGCAGGGATTCAGATTGGATTAAAAAGCAGGATCCAGGCCAGGTGCAGTGGCTCACACCTATAATCCCAGCACTTTGGGAGGCCAAGGTGGGCAGATCACCTAAGGTGAGGAGTTTGAGACCAGCCTGGCCAACATGGTGAAACCCCATCTCTACCAAAAATACAAAAATTAGCCGGGCATGGTAATGGGTGCTGTAATCTCAGCTAGTTGAAGGCTGAGGCAGGAGAAATCAGTTGAACCCAGGAGGCTGAGGCTGCAGTGAGCCAAGATCATGCCACTGCACTCCAGCCTGGGTAACAGAGTGAGACTTCACCTCAAAAAAAAAAAAAAAAAAAAAAAAGGCAGGATCCAATTATATGATATGTGTTTCTTCAAGAGATATACTTTCAATTCAAAAATACAAATACATTGAAAGTAAAAGGATGGAAAATATACACTGTGCAAGCTGTAAAGGAGCTGGAATGATCATATTAATATCAGAAAAAATAGACTTTGAGACAAACAAGCTTACTTCAGACAAAGAGGGAGATTTTGTAATGGCATAAAGGTCAATTCAGAAGGAGGCTTTAATTATTACAAACACATATGCATTTAAGAGCAGAGATCCAAAGATATGAAACAAAAACTGACAATATTGAAAAGTGAAATAGATAATACAATAATAATTGGATGTTTCAATACTCCACTGTCAGTAATGGATAAGAATATAGACAGAAAACCAGCAAGGATATAAAAGACTTCAAGACACTATTAACTAGATATAACAGACCTCTATCAAATACTCCATCCAACAGTAGAATACACATTCTTTTCAAGCACATGTGGAATATTCTCCAGGATAATCACATCCTGGGCCACAAAGCAATAATGAATTTAAAGGATTTATTTATTTTTATTTTTTAAAAGATTTCAGCATTTAATTTAGATTCAAGGGGTACATGTGCAGGTTTGTTACATGGGCATATTCCATGATGCTGAGGTTTGGTGTATGATTGCTCTCATCACTCAGGTAGTGACCATAGTATCCAATAGTTAGTTTTTCAATTCTTGCCTCCCTTCTTACCTCCCCACTATAGTAGTCTCCAGGGTCTATTATTCCCATCTTTATGTCCATGTGTCCCAAGGTTTAGTGCTCACTTGTAAGTGAGAACATGCAGTATTTGGTCTTCTGTGTCAGTGTTAATTCGCTTAGCATGATGACCTACAACTTCATCCATGTTGCTGCTAAGGACAGGATTCCATTCTTTTTTATGGCTGTGTAGTATTCTGTGGTGTGTATGTACCATATTTTCTTTATCCAATCCTCCGTTGATGGGTACCTAGGTTGATTCCATGTCTTTGCTATCATAAAGTGATATGACGAACATCTGAGTGCATGTGTCTTTTTTTTTGTAGAATGATTTATTTTCTTTTGGGTATATACCCAGTAATGGGACTGCTGGGTTAAGTGGTAATTTTTGTTTTTTTAAGTTTTTTGAGAAATCTTCAAACTACTTTTCACAGAGGATGAACTAATTTACATTCCCACCAACAGTGTATAAGCGTTCTCTTTTCTCCACAGCCTCACCAGCATTTGTTACTTTTTGGTTTTTTAATAATAGCCATTCTGGCTGGTGTGAGGTGGTACCTTGTTGTGGTTTTGATTTGCATTTCACTGATGATTACTGATGTTGAGCGTTTTTTCATATGTTTGTTGGTCACTCTTATGTCTTCTTTTGAGAAGTATCTGTTCATATCCTTTGCTCACTATTTAATGGAGTTTTTTCTTTTTTGCTTGTTGTGTTGTTGAGGTATGAAATTCTTTTCTCAGCTTGGTTTGCTCTGTTGTTAAGGCTTTCCATTGTATTTTGAAATTCCTGTAGTGAATTTCTCAATTTCAGAGGCTCAGTTTGATTCTTTTTAAAATAGCTATGTTGTCTTTCAATTCTTGGATCATTTTACTGCCTTTCTTAGTTTGGATTTCAACTTTCTCTTGAATCTTGTTGAGCTTCCTTGCCATTCAGATTCTAAATTCTAAATCTGTCATTTCAGACATTTCAGTCTGGTTAGGATGCGTTGTTGGGGAACTAGGGCGGCCTTTGTAGGTAAGGAAACACTCTGACTTTTTGAATTGCTGGAGTTCTTGCCCTGATTCCTTCTCATCAGAGAGGGCTGGTGTTTCTTTGTCTTTTTAAAGTTGCTGTTGATTGAGTGGGGCTTTTTGTTTTTATATTCTTTTTTTCCTCTTGAGGGTTTGACTGTGGTGTATGTTGTGTACAGTCAATTGGCTTCATTTCCGGGTGCTTTCAAAGGGCAAAGGCTCTATAGGTATTCCTGAATTGTAGCTAGTTTCCTGCACTGGGTTTCACAGGCTTTGCCTGCCCAACGAATTTTTGGTTGGTGGTGTAATTCATGCCATGATCCAGTAGATGGCACTTAAGAGTAAGAGCCAGTGGATATGCTGTTAGCAGTGCTTAGGGGAAGCCGGAGAGGGGAGGGCAAGAGATGTCTCCCTGGTCTTATGTGTTCCTGGGCCTTGGGGGACCCCCTCCAATCACTAGCACTGTGCCTACGTTCCTTAGCTCCATTGGGTGTCCTGGTGGCCTGCACTCCCACCTCCGTTAGGGGCAGTCTGATCCACAGGTTGGGTCACCAAGAGACCCACCACTCCAGGGAACCTGCTGATTCTCTGAGCTTGGCAGAGTCAGAGAGGGTTGTGGGCTACGTCTGCATTGGCCTGGTGATGCAATGGGTCATGGGCAGAGGATCGCTGGGCAGGGTGGTAGCGTCATGAGTGTGCAGCTGGTGTGGCATCCACGGCTTGGGTTTTTAATTTTTGCCCAGGAGATGGCTATGGGGTCTACTCAGCTTGCACTACCCCAGCTGGGCCTCCTTCAGGTGTTTGTGTGAGGAGGAGGCCTGACCAACTAGATTTCTCAAGCATTCTGCATCCAGATCGCTGGGTTGTTCCAGGTGTTCCAAGCCTTGGAGCCCTCTTGGGCAGAAGCTGCAGTTGGCCAACAGGCGAGGCTCTTCCCAGGCCAGCCTTGCATAGGAAGAGTGCTCAACTCCCACACCAGCACATACCCACGAACTCACGCCTCACTCTTCTCAGTGTTCTGAGAGTGGAGGCTTCTCCCTCGCTTGAGGTCAGGTCACAGATCTCAGCTTGATGCCCCTAGGCAGTGTGCACAATCCCTGGGGGTTAGAGACCAGGCCCATGGCTTTGTCCTCTGGCCTCTTGGGTTGAGTACCAGCTGTGCTCCAGGGAGCCAAAGTGCTCCCAGGCTGTTGGCAGAAACACTCAGGTGGGGCAGTGGAGGATGGAGGCTGGAGGCTGTGCTCTGTGCTCCCTCTTGCAGGAGCAGCCAGGCATGTTGCCTTGGGAGGAGCTGGTGGACAAGGGCCATGTGTATCAGATGTGCCCTGTCCCATGGGAAAGGTAGCTCTGCTGTCTTCCAGCCCAGCAGTCAGCAGGGGCTAGAGGCACACACAGTAAAATGGAGAGCCTTGGGGAATGGGAGCCTATGGTCACATTTTGCTATAGCTCTGGGCTCCATGCAGATTCCAGTTCTGCTTCTGTCTACTTTCAAGGCAGTTTCCTCTATCAATTCAAATGTCTTTGGGGGTCACAGGATCTCTTGTAGTTTGGATCCCAGAGGTGTGTGGCAGGAGTGTGGTGCCTGGGAGTTCCTTCACTCACTCCTTCCCTAGGACCTGCTCAGGACCAGGAGCTGGTCTTGGCACTCTTGGTGACTCCATGCAGGTGTCCTAGCTTCCTCCTTCTTCAACCTCAGTGTCTCTGTCACCTCTCTATCAACTTTTTGTGTTTTTTCTCAAATGATCTGTTTGAACTATGATGTTTTACTTGAAATCCTGGATTATCTCTGTGGGAGAGGTATTTCCTAGCTGTGTCTAGTCAGCCATTTTGTTCCTTTCCATGAAAGGATTTAAATAATACAAAGTATGTTCCCCAGCCACAATGGAATTAAATTAGAAACCAACAACAAAATGAAATTTGGAAACTCCACAAATATTAGGAAATTAAGCAATATATTTCTGAATGATTCAGGTCAAGGAAGACATTACCAAAAATTTAGAAAGTATTTTAAATTGAATCAGTATTAAAACCACACATATTACAATTTATGGGATGCAGCTGAAGCAACACGGAGAAAAACTTATATGACTTTAAATGCCTGTGTTAGAAAAGAAAAAAATATTTTAAATTAAATGAAAAGCATAATAAGGGAATATTATGAGGAACTTTATGCCAACAAATTAGACAACTTAGGTGAAATAGTCAAATTCTTAAAAAACCCCATGAACTACCAAAACTAACTCAAGAAGAAATGAAACATCTGAACAGATCTAAAATCTGTAAAGAAATTAGTAGTTAAAACCTTCTCACAAATACAAACTCAGACTTACATGACTTTGCCAGTGAATTCCATCAAACACTTAACAAAGACATAAGACTGCCGCTCCACAAGCTCTTCCAGAAAGTAGAGGCAGAAGGAACAGTTTCCAACTCACTCTATGAGGCCATATCATCCTCATACCAAAGTAAGATAAGCATATTACAAGAAAAGAAAATGATAGACCAACATCTCTTCTGAATATAGATGGAAATATTAGAAAATGAAATATAAGAATATGAAAAAGAATTATACACCATGACTAGGTAGGATGTATTCCGGAGTGCAACATTGTTTAACATCCAAAAAACAATTAATTAAATACATCATATTAAAATAATATAAGACAAAACCACATGATAATTTCAATAAATGCCAAAAAATATTTGACAAAATTCAATACCTATTTATGATTTTTAAAAATCTCAAAAGACTTGGAATAAAAGATAACTTTGTCAGTCTGGTGAAAGCCATCTACAAAAAAACCTATGGCAAACATCAGTCTTAATAAAAGGCTGAAGACTTTCCCTCTAAGATTGGGTAAAAGGCAAGGATGTTCGCTCTAACCTCTTTGATTCACTCTAACCTCTATGGGAGGTTGTAATCCCTGCCAAAAGAAAATAAAAGGAAAGAAAAGATGTACAGATCAGAAAGGAAAACAAAAAACAAAAAGCAAAAAACTATACCTATGGGCAGATGACACAACTGTCCATGTAGGAAACCCTAGGGAGTCTACGCAAGAAACAATAACAACAAAACAAATCCTAGAATTAATAAGGGAATTTAGCAAGGTCACAAGATATGTGATCAATATACAACAATCAATTGTATTTCTGCTTACCTGCTATAAGCAATCTGAAAATGGAATTAAGAATTTATAAAAGCATTAAAAAGAATACCACATGTAGGAATACATTTAATAGAAGGTATACAAGTCTTGTACATGGAAAGTTTCAAAACATTGCAGAGTCAGCATCATGCAATATACCTTTGTATAATAACAAACGTGCACATGTACTTCCTGATTCTAAAATAAAAGTTGAAAATAGAAGAAAAAAAAAAAAGACCTTGCAGAGGTAATTTGTTAACTCTAAATAAATATACAAACTTTCAATGTTTTCGGATTGAAAAACTCAATATTGTTTAAGATGGCAGTTTTTTCCAAATTGCTGTATAGATCTGATGCCATTCAAAATTCCAGTAGATTTTGTGCAGAGACAAACAAGCAGATTCTAAAAATTCTATGAAAACTCAAAAGACTCAGAATAGCAGAAACTATTTTAAAAAAACAAAGCTGGGAACTTGTTCATGTATAGGAAGACTCAATATTAACATGTTAATTATCTCCAAATTGTTCTATAGATTCTGTGTAATACCATTCAAGATAATGGCAGGGATTTTCTCTTTTTTAAAAAAAAATGACAATTTGATTCTAAAATTTATACGGAAATTTGAAAAACCTAGAATAGGTAACAAAATTTATGTGTACTACATAGTGTTGTAATCAAAGACCCAAATATAAAATCTAAAACTATTAAAGTTCTACAAAAATATAGGAGACACTTTAATGACATTGGTGAGGCAAAGATTTTATAGATATGACACAAAAAGCATGAGATAGAAAATATTCATATATTTGCCATCATCAAAATTTAAAAACTTTTACTCTTCAAAAAAATACTCTAATGGAAGTGAAAAGCAAAGCCACAGATTGGGAGAAAGTATCTGCAAACATATATCCAAAAACGGACTCGTATCTAGTATAAAAAAAATTTACAATTCAAGTATAAGACAAACAATCATATTTAAAAATAGTCAAATTTGAACAGACATTTCACCAAAGAAGATGTATAGGTAGCAAATAAGTGTATTAAATATGCTCAACATCATTATTCATTAAGGTCACACAAATTAAAACTAAAATAAGATACCAGTAAACTTCCTCTAGAGTGGCTAAAATTTAAAGGGCCAAACCAAGTGTTGCCAAGGATATGGAACAACTGAAACTTTCATACATTGTTGTTAGAAATGTAAAATAACAATCTCTTTAGAAAACAGTTTGGCAGCTTCTTAAAAAGTTAAACATATACCTACCATATGACCTAGTAAACCCACTGTAGGTATTTACCCAAGAGAAAGAAAAGTATATGTCCACACAGAGACTAATACATTAATATTAATAGCGCCTTTATTTGTAAAACCTCAAGCTGAAAATAACTCAAATGTTTATCAACAGGTAAATGGTGAAACAAACTGTGGTATATCCATACAACAGAATGTTAACATGAAAAAGAAAGAGTAAAAAAACTGTACAAACTATTGATACATGCAACAACATAAATGAATTTCAGAATAATTATGCTGAGTGTGGGAAGTCAGATTTTTTTAAGAGTACTATGAGATTCCATTTGTATAAAATTCTAAAAAATAAAAAAAAACCTAACAGATAGTGGGAAGAAAAGGGATTAGTGGTTTCCTAGGGATTAGCAGAAAGGAAAAGGGCATAGGGAATCTTTTATGGGTGATGGAAATATTCACTATCTTGATGTAGTGATAGTTTCACTGGTGTATAAATATGTCAAGATGCATCTACTTGTACACTTTAAATGTGTGCAGTTTATTGTATTTCAATTATACCTCAGTGAAGCTATTAGACAAATAAAGATATTTCTTTGTCTTTTAAAGGCATCTTGAAAAGACTGGTGTAGAGATAATAGAAATAATGGTCATCTAGCAAATAATGAATATTCTAAACATCTGAGCTCTGCACCAGCTGATATAGTGATACAAATGAAGTAGAAAACAATCTTGCCATGGAATACCTTAGTGTCCAGGGATACAGAAAGAGTCAACATGGAAGAATCACTAGAGGAAGTAAGTAATTTATACAGAGTAACACAAGCTTGCACAAAAGACCTAGGCCCAAACAAACTGTATTCATAGCTTAGGCCAGACGAAAGCACACAGGCCGGCTGAACAGGGAAATAGAGAAAATATTTATCCATTCTGTATGATGTGAAATGCAGAAAGTCTCCTAAATATCTCCATCACCAACATGCCTATATGGCCTAAATGTTCCTAATAGGTCAGAAAACCAAGTTTAAAGCTCATCTCAGGTAAGCCACCGTTAAGATATACTCATTTTGCCTGGGAACTTAGATCTCTTTGGCTTTTCCTATGACCTTTATTTCATCAAGTGTGCCCAGTGTCACCTCATGAGTTCAAAAAAACAAAAACAAAACAAACAAACGAAAAAAAACGGTAAGTACTGTATTCTATGGAAAATTGGCCAAAAAAAAAAAAAAGAGAGAGAATGGTAAATTTCCAACACTGATGTTTTACAGATTGTGAAGAATGGAATTGAGGAATCTCTAGACTACTTCTATAATTTGTTGGCTTAAACTATTAGGAGTTTAGAGAGTTGCACCTATAATTTTCATGTATAAGAAGAACTCCAGTGAGATCTCAATACATTTCAGATTGCTGTTTCCTTGCCATTCTAAAGTAAGATGGTTAGCGTATCTCAATTGCTCAACACTTTTACAAAAGTAACCTATTGAAATAAGAGCAGTATGATTTCTGCAGAAAAAAACAATGTGTTACTAATTTATTATTCTCTGAGGAATGAGGAAAGTGGATTAGAGAAACCCATGATTCAGAAATATATTAATCATCTAATATGTCCCTAGCAATTAGAACTTTGGAAACCACTCCTATTCTAAAAGTATTGAAAAGTTTTTTATGTTAAAGATTATTAAAAACTGAACTACTTTGGAACTGTTGGAACTTTGACATTGGCAAAGAATAAATAAAGGAAACTTCTCAGAGTAGGGAACTATTTGTTTGTTTGTTTTGAGGCAGGATCTTACTCTGTCACCCAGGCTGGAATGTAGAGACACAATCTTGGCTCACTGCAACCTCCCCGGCTTAAGCAATCCTCCTACCTAGGCCTCCCAAGTAGTTGGGGCTACAGGTGCCTGCCACCACGCCCAGCTAAATTTTGTATTTTTTGTTGAGATGGGTTTTGCCATGTTGACTAGACTTGCCTCAGACTCCTGGGCTCAAGTAATCTGCCCACCTCAGCCTCCCAAAGTGCTAGGATTACTGGCATGAGCCACTGCCTTGGAAAGTAGCAAAGTTTTGATTGAGGATCTATCAAGAACCCATGCTTGGGTTGATCTCATTTAATAGCTTTAGATTTATTCTACAACACAATAAATGGTGCGCAGTGTCTCTAGTCTGACAATGGCATGAAACTCTATCTGGAATTAAAGAATCAGTCAAGATTTCAAAATAGACTCCAGGAACATTTCACAGGTTTTTGCCAGGGTGCTGATGAGTCAATAGCATATTACTGTTTTTGAAGAGATCTCTAATATTAGGTATGTGCCAAGAAATGTTTTCAGAAGCAACTGGGAATTATTCTCTAAGGACTAGTTTTGTGGACTGCTTTGATTTTTGAAAGAAATAAACAAAATATTGGTCATCAACAAAAAAGAAACTGGAAATACAATACAGAATGTTCAGAGACTATAACCCCTGGAACAGTGTGTGATGTTCTGACTGCTGATCCTCAATGGTGAGAAAATGAAATAAGTAAAGGACAAGAAAAATGAGCTGGGGGATGAGGAGACAAACATGAGACAAACCATGAGACATGATTTAAAAACTATCAAATCATGAAGCATATGGATAAAGTGATCATAGACTCATTTAACATTTGTGGCCTAAAGAAATCCTAGTAAAGAAGACAAACTAAGCATTAGTAACCATTATTTACAAATAAGGAAACTAGGCTTATAGAAGTCAAATTAATAGGATCATACAATCGC
Source organism: Papio anubis (assembly GCF_008728515.1). NCBI lineage: Eukaryota > Metazoa > Chordata > Mammalia > Primates > Cercopithecidae > Papio > Papio anubis. The sequence goes on along the minus strand of NC_044976.1, from coordinate 118,920,536 downwards.
CAAGTAACAGAGCCATATCTGCTGCTACAGTATGCTTTCTACTGTACTCACAGTTACCTCTTGACTTAGTAGAACAGATTATACACTCATTACTCCCAGTAAAGCAATACTTAAGAGAAGTGTAGGTTGACAGAATGAAAGGGGGTTAGACAGATTGATGAAAAAATGAACCATAAATGTTTCCTTGCAATAACCAGAGTACATTAACTGAATAAGGTAGAAATTAAATGGGACAAAAGGGGAGTCCAGTGTAATAGGACCTCTGAGTTGAGTACAGCGGAATAAAAGAAAGATGCCATCAAGATAAAAAGAACAAAGCTGGAGGCATCATGTTACCCTACTTCAAAATACTATAAGGCTGCAGTAACCAAAACAGCATGGTACTGGTGCAAAGACACATACACCAATGGAACAGAATAGAGAACTCAGAAATAAGATGGCACATGTACCACCACCCGATCTTTGAGAAACCTGACAAAAACAAGCAATGGGGAAAGGATTCCCTATTTAATAAATGGTGCTGGGAAAACAGGCTAGCCATATGCAGAAAATGGAAACCGGACTCTTTCTTTACACCCTCTACAAAAATTAACTCAAGATGGATTAAAGACTTAAATGTAAAACCCAAAACTATAAAATTCCTAGAAGAAAATCTAGGCAATACCATTCAGGACTTGGCACAGGCAAATATTTCATGATGAAGAAGTCAAAAGCAATTGCAACAAAAGAAAAATCAAAAATTGGGATCTAATTGAACAAAAGAGCTTCTGCACAGCAAAAGAAACTGTCATCAGAGCAAACAGACAATCTACAGATTGGGAGAAAATGTTTGCAATCTGCCCATCTGACAGAAGTTTAATATCCAGAGCCCATAAGGAACTTAAACAAATTTACAAGAAAAAAACAAACAACCCCATTAAAAACCGGGCAAAGGACATAAACAGACACTTCTGAAAAGAAGACATTTATGTGGCCAACAAACATATGAAAAAAAGTTCAATATCACTGATCCTTAGAGAAATGCAAATGAAAACCAAATGGAGATACCATCTCATGCCAATCAGAATGGCAATTATTAAAAAATTGAGAAACAGTAGATGCTGGAAAGGCTGTGGAGAAATAGAAACACTTTTATACTGTTAGTGAGAATGTAAATTAGCCCAACCATTGTGGAAGGCAGTGTGGCAATTCCTCAAAGACGCAGAGACAGAAATACCAATAGACTGAGCAGTCCCATTACTGGGTATATACCCAAGGGAATATAAGTCATTCTATTAGAAAGATACATGCACGCATATATTCATTGCATCACTATTCACAATAGCAAATACATGGAATCAACCCAAATGCCCATTAATGATACACTGGATAAAGCAAATGTGGTACATATCTACCATGGGATACTATGTAGTCATAAAAAGGAATGAGATCATGTCCTTTGCAGGGACATGGATGGAACTGGAAGCCATTATTCCCAGCAAACTAACACAGGAACAGAAAACCAAGTACCACTTGTTCTCACTTATAAGTGGGAGCTGAACAATGAGAACACATGGATACAGAGGGGAACAACATACACTGGGGCCTGTAGGGCAGTGATGGGGAAGGTGGAGGGAAAGCATCAGGAAAAATAGCTCATGCATGCTGGGCTTAATACCTAGGTGATGGTTTGATGGGTGTAGCAAACCACCATGGCACATGTTTACCTATGTAACAAACCTGCACATCCTGCACATGTACTCCAGAACTTTAAAAAAAAAAAAAAAATACAAGTGAGCCAAGGAAGGAAAATCAGGCATCAAAGATACATCTTCACAATTTTACATAGGCCTGATTATCCATATGTAAAAGGTGTAGTGAACCCCTTAGGAAGCTACACACCAACCACAACACAAGCTGCTCAGCGTGAGTCTGGATTTCCTCTTTTCAAAGGTTTTCAGAGATTACAGGCCTTTTTTTGAAGTATTGGGAAAATATGATTTCTTGTAAATGGATGATTTTTGGAAACATCCCAAAGTTATTTGAAATAAGCTGTTTTTGGAACAAATTCATTGAAGTACATGAGCAACAAGTTGGGTAGTACCATCTGGGCATATATGGGTCTGAGACTTGTATTATTGTATGGCTAGGAAGGTGGCTTGAAGGGAAATAGGGCCAAAGCTTGGCTTGTCTTAGGACCTCCTGACTGAGATTGTAGTTCCACTCCTTCACACGATCCCTGTCCCACAGTGACCCGATTGCTGGGTGAATTTTCTGGGAGCGGGTGGGTGCTTCATGATTTCCTTCGTTGGAGTGAATAATTGAAAGTGGAGAGTGATATGTTAGTGCTTCCTTGAAGGATGTAATTAGGTAATATCATGCAAGAAGGAAACTGTCATAAAGCTAATAAAATGCAAATGAGAAGGAACTGCAGCATTGCTCATCTGCGTCATCTCATTTGCAGAATTTAAAATGAAACAATAGAGATGAACCAAGAAGTTACATACATTCATCAGGATTGCTGGAGAGTCCTGACCTCTGGCCATCGATCAAAGGGAAGCATTCACTACTGAAAGTTTGTCTTCACTGTGCTGGGATCTGAAATTAAAAGGAAGAAGGATAAAAAGTGGTATGCTGAATGGATTAAAGGTAATATTTTGATTATATCAGTAGTTTTCAAACTTTTATAACTCATGAGCTGTTTGGGAATATTTGAGCATATGATCAGTCCACATGTGAATTATCCTGTCTACAAAGATGTCAAGGAAATACTTCTACTGCCCCTTCTGAAGCCATCTTAATTCCAGGAGCTGAATAAATTTCAAAGTCATTGATGACTGCATCAGCCAAAATTTGTCCAAATGTTTTGAAATGTATTTCTATTTCCTGTCACATCTACCTCTTTGGCTAATGCATTCATTTTATGAGTTTCAAAAATTGCCGTCTCCCTGTCCCAGGTCTTTCAAGTTGTCGAGTAAGCAAATCTCTGTTCACTTTGTTTATACTACTTATGATTATGTAGGTTTAATTACTTCTAATTAGATTTCCATATTAAAAGTACAAATTTAACCTTAAACAAAACATTTGTTTTATAATCGTCAATGTCTCCAATTATTTTGAGCTCCTCTTCTCTGTATCTTTTCAAGTTATGGCAAACTTGGTTTTGAGGCGTAGCAGCAAGAGCTACATAAATCTTTTCAAGCAGAGATATACCAGTATAAAACTTGCTTTCCAGTGTAGTCCTTAATGATTTTCTTCATTTTCCAGGCCTTTTTGCCTGATGCAGAATATTGGTACGTATGCTGGGGTCAATATTTAATGACTCTGGGTCTTTTTCTTGAGCTAGTTTCTTGAGACTATCTAAGGGATAGTCTTTCATTTTATAGACGTATTTTAGATTATTCATAAATTCATTACTTTTTCCTCACACACATTATAACATCTCTTAAGGGTCTGCCCATTGACACGGATCTCAGGATGATTCTATAATGTCTGTCTTCCCTGGGGTGTCTTCTACTGTCTGGGGAGATTTGTATATCTTGGAGTCTGAGACTGAAGTGTGCACTCCTTCCTTATCATCATTTATAAACCTATTCAACAGACTCTGCCCCAGAAAGGATTCTTGAGCAATCTTGAATAATTAAGTGAGTATCCAAAGATACTGATTTTAGGAGAACAAGGTTGTTGGGTACAGGTAGTTAATTATTCCTAAAACCGAATATGTCCAACACCTGTGTCTTGAGAAGCTGTAAGAAAGTAACAGAAGAGCAACAGTGGAATGTGACAATTGCCTGCACTGTCTTTCTAGGTTGAAAATCCAAGAAGTTTACATGTACTGAATTTTATTTCCTTTATTTGCTTATTTATTCACTCAAAGAATTCAGGATCCATATTGCCATAGTGGAAATTGGTTATTTCCATTTTAGTCTTGAATTGTCTAATTTTGTTCAACTTGCCTGGTACGGAGGGGAGATTCACCAATGGGCCTCACCTGTAAGTGAGGGTCACATCTGTAATTCTCTGATCTCATGATGCAAAAGTATGTCACATCTTCCGTTTTCATCCTTGGATTCCTGTGAAATTTACAGATGCACAGATGGAAGTCATTTAGTCTTAGAGAGATACCTTCATCTGCTTTGTCAATTTGATGATGAATAAGACCGAGTTGAATGTATTTAGAACGTCTTGGCTATAAATTCCTCCATATAGCTTAATCCACTGTTTCCTGCAGTATGCACCCCTTTACCAACAGAGGGAAAGATAGAGAAAGAATTTCATGTTTCTGTGGGTTTTAGAAGGCTATAAGAAGGGATTTTTGTTTGTCTACTTTCAGAACTTATTAATAGACAGTTATTGAACACCTACCCTGGGCACAGAAATGATCACATTCTCTCCTGAGAATTTTGAACCCACAGCCAAGTACAGGTGTGGAAATTTGATGATAGAATTAATACCAATGGAAAAAGGCGCCCACAGAACTGAAAAAAGTGGCCACTGGTGATGACAGTGACCTGGGAGGGAATGACGCAACCTAGAGAGACAGTGTGGGAAATCGTCACGTTCCATTACAGCACCCTTCTCTTACTCTCTGGGAGCGTCTCAAGCCACAGGTGTCGGTCATATTGGTTTTAGAGATTATTAGTAACTACCCAAACCCAACAATTTTGTTTTCCTGAAACTAGAAATGTCCTGTTTCCAACTTTGTATTTTCATCAGCTTCTTTTTCTATGATGTGTGAGAAACTAGAATATTCAGTGTGCTTTCTTGAACACCAGCCTCGTTTCAACTCTTTGATGAGTGGACTATTCTCTGAAGCTGGCCCTCAGTCTTACTCTGGGTTGATCAACCAAGATCAATATTTGTCCACATGCACATAGCAGGAGCACTTTTCCAAGAATTGTAAAGGAGCCATGGTGCAAAGCCTTCTGGACCTGGATCTCATGTGAAAACACAACAATGGGCCTCCTGGCCTGAGATGAGCCTGCAGAGCACCTTGTCACAGCACGCATATGATGTATATCAAAAATGAACACATTTTGTATTCCAATTACACTGATTTGATCTTTACAAATTATATGGAAGTATTAAATTGTCACATGTACCCCCAAGATATGTACATCTATTATGTATCAATAAAAGAATTAACATATTTTTAACTTCTTTTTGGTAGAGCCATAACATCTGGGGAGCAATTAATTGCAGAAGCAATTAATCTGGCTATTGACTGATATTTACTCAGGATAAGGAAAACTCATTACTAAGTAAGATGTGCAAGAAAGATTAATTCACAGTAAGCAAGATTTTTGTAGCTTGTACTGCTATAAATTTGTATTACTGACTGACATTGGGACCATCTACATGTAAATCCTACAAATCAGGACAGAACAGTGACCTCCTCAGGTACTCATCATACTTATCTCAGTTTCCAGAACTCAGCAATCAATCTGAAAAGGTAACTAAAATGGCACTTATAAGAACCATAGATTGGTAAAGTTAATTATCCATATTTGTTAATAATATAAATAATAGTTACTATTTATAGTGCCCCTACCATGTACCCGGCTTCATGCTAAGTACTTTATATTTTTAAATTTTTATTTCAATAGCTCTTGGGGTACAAGTGGTTTTTTTGTGACATGGATAAATTATACAGTGGTGAATTCTAAGATTTTAGTGCACCTGTCACCCAAATAGTGTACATTGTACCTAATGGGTAGTTTTTTTTAATCCGGAGCCCCTCTTCCAACCTCTCACTCCTGAGTCTCCAAAGTCCATTATATCACTCTGTATGCCTTTGTGTACTCAAATATGCTTTATATCACTTAATCCTAACAACAATATTACGAGGTGGTTACTATTATTATCCCCAATATATAATCGTGCACCACCACATAGTTCCATTGATGGACTGCATTTAGGACAGTGGTCCCGCAAGATTATAGTGGAGCTGAAAAATTTCTATCATCTGTAATGTTGTAGCCATCACAATGTTGTAGCACAAACCATTACTCATGTTTGTGGTGAATCTCCTGCATTGCCAGTCACGTAAAAGTATAGCACATACAATTATGTACAGTACGTAATACTTGATAATGGTAACAAATGACTATGTTACTGCTTTATATATAATATTTACTATACTATAGTTTTTTATTGTTATTTTAGAGTGTACTCCTTTTACTTATGGAAAAAAGGTGACTGTGGCTGGGTGCAGTGGCTCACACCTGTAATCCCAGCACTTTGGGAGGCCGAGGCAGGTGGATCATGAGGTCAGGAGTTCAAGACCAGCCTCCCAAGATGGTGAAACCCCGTCTCTACTAAAAATACAAAAATTAGCCGGGCATGGTGGCGGGTGCCTGTAATCCCAGCGACTCGGGGGCTGAGGAAGAGAATTGCTTGAACCCGGGAGGCGGAGGTTGCAGTGAGCCGAGGTCATGCCACTGCACTCCAGCCTGGGCGACAGAGGGAGACTCCATTTCAGAAAAAAGAAAAAAGGGTGACTGTAAAACAGCTTCCGGCAGGTCCTTCAGGAGGCATTTCAGAAGAAGGCATTGCTATTCCAGGAGATGACAGCTACATGCATGTTATTGCCCCTGAAGACCTCCCAGTGGGACAAGATATGTTCTGTGTCTTAGTTTTTAACAAAAAATGTTAAAAAGTAAAAAATAAAAATAAAAAAATTTTAAAATAGAAAACAACTTGTAGAATAAGGATATAAATAAAAAATATTTTTGTATAGCTGTATTACATGTTAAGCTATGTTATTACACAAAAGCCAACAAGTTGAAAAATTAAAATGTATAGAGTAAAAAATGTAGTAAGATAAGTTTATTACTGAAGAAAAAATTTTAATAAATTTAGTGGAGCTCAAGTATACAGTATTTACGAAGTCTACAATAGTGTACAGTAATATACTAGGCCTTCACATTCATTCACCACTCACTCAGGGACTCACCCAGAGCAACTTGCAGTCCTGTAAGTTCTATTTATAGTAAGTGCCCTATACAGGTGTATCATTTTTTATTTTAAATACCATGTTTTTACTGTACCTTTTTTATGTTTAGATATGTTTAGATATCCCAATGCTATTGTGTCATAACTGCCTATAGTATTCAGAACAGTGACATACTGTACAGGGTTGTAGCCTAGAAGCAACAGACGATATCACATAGCCTAGATGTGCAGCAGGCCATACCTTCTGTGTTTGTGTGATTATACTCTATGATGCTATCATAGCGCACAGTCACCTAACAACACATTTCTCAGAACGCATCTGTGTTGTTAAGAAATGCAGGGCTGTATATAGATAAGGAAATTGAGGATCAAAGAATTTAAAGAACTTCATAAGATCACACAACTAGTTAAGTGGTAAAGCCAACATTCAAATTTAGTTCTAAGTGTCTTCTAGGCCAAAGGTCTTCTAGGTCCAATTGCATTAAGTAAGAAAGAAAGAAGAGGGAGGAGCAGCAGGAGGAGGAGGAGAACTGATTAGAAGTAGAATTTAGTGCAATTGAACCAGAAACTTTGAATCAGGTTATGCAAAATGTCAAAAGCTGTGACTTTTTGTAAGAAAGCAATCAAGTCTCCTCTGACTTTCCCTAGGGCATCACCAGATCTCAAGTTGTCTTGAGTTGCCTCTTCTAAAAAGGGGTTCCCTATTTAAGTTTCCTGTCAACATGTTTGTGGCATAATAAGAAATATATTTGATATTTGACCCAGATTCCTAGCACAGAGCTCCTAACACCCTGGGAATTTCCTGAGTGATAGGAGTGTCTTTTGTTATTCATAATGAGGTCATTTTGATCATCCCTGAGTTTATGTTAATGAGATGACTTAGATGGGGTCATAGAGCTTATGCCAAAAAGATAGACTCAGGATGGGAATGGTCATTAGAAAGATTAAGAAATTAGAGGGTTGAAATTTTTACCTCCACCTACCAACCTCCTGAAAGTAGGCGGTGGAGCTAATGATCAAGCTCTATAAAAACTCTTGAAGAATGAGACTTGATGAGCTTCTGCATTGGTCAACACATCAAGGTGCTCAGGGGTGGCACACTAGAGAAGGCATGAAAGCTCCCCTCCATACCTTGCCCTATGATCTCTTCCATGTAGCTGTTCCTGAGTTGCTTCCTTTATAATATACTGGTTAACATAAATAAAGAGTTTCCCTGAGTTCTGTGAGCCATTCTAGCAAATTATTGAACCCATGGAGGGGATTGTAGGAACTCCTGAATTATAGCTAGGCTTGAGATTGGCATCTGAAGTGGGAGGAGACTTGTGGGACTGATCCCTTAACTTGTGGGATCTGATGCTAACTCCAGGTAGATAGTGTTGGAATTGAATTGAATTGTAGGACACCCATTTGGTGTCAGAGAATTGGTTGGGTGTCCTGTGTGAAAGTGTAGCGATGTGTGTCTTTCAGAATGGTGTATTTGCAAAGTTGTATAATCAGCGAAGGTCATAATGTATGGTTAGTCCTAATCCTATCATCATGTAAGCAAATAGTACTGGCGGTTTTGACCAAGAGTTACAGTGAAAATTGCTTTTTAGAGCGCTGATATATATACAAATTGCCTGAGTGATCTTTCTGAGTGAAATAAATAATATTATATCACATTTACTTATATATTTTTGTTTATCTATTTCTGTATGCTATTTTTCATGTGAGGATTTTTACTCTCATTAAATTCCTCCCTAGAGGGAACCTGTGATGGCAGCAATATTTATTCTAAATATTTGGGTCAGAGTAATTAAACAGAAAGGACCTTTTTGATGAAAATAGATGTATGAAATGAGACATTAAAAGTGATTAACTGCTCTGTGTTAATTTGGCAGTAGATTATCTGGAAGTAAGCCTCTCAAAATTCATTGTTGCTGAGTTTGTTATGACTTAACGTTAACCCAACTTCTCAGTGCGTACAACGGAATGAGGAAAGACGTATAGGGTCATAGACAAAACAACTAGGTGATGTAATTCCTGCTTTTAAGCTCATCAGACAAACCTTTGTTTTTCAGTCCAAGCTGCAAGCCAAGCTGGCCATCTTTGCCCCTGAGTTTGGGTTATCCACACTGTTGCTATTGTTACTCCATGACAGCTGAATTTCCCCCCTTTCCTAATTCTGCTTATCTTTAAGAAACAGGATGCCTTCAATAGAAAGTTCCCTTTGTAACCAGACCAGCTGAGTCTGTCTAGAACCAAGATAGCTGACCGAACAACTTCAAAAAGATCTCCGGCTTCATTATAATCTCATTTCCATGCTAAATGACACTCCTAACAGTGCTATGACAGTTGACAATTACCATGACAATGACCAGAAGAAGCCATAAAAGGACAAAAAAAAAAAGGCAGCAGTCCAGCTCCAGAAAGTTCACTACACATTTCTGGAAAAGAAAGGAATATTCCTCCCCTTGTTTTTAATGTCCAACCCCTTCATTAGAGAAATCCTATATTTTAACCCCCTCACCCATCACTTGTTGAGAAGTTGATCTATGAGCCATGTTCCCACTTCTTCGTTCCATGGCCATCAAATGAAGCCTGAACTGCTTGACACTCATTTTCAGTTTCGTGTATTGGCTTCATGACACTGAACAGAAAAAGACCCCATCTTTTGGGAGACCAGCTTTGTCGCTAACTATGTATTCATTTTTAACCATAGAATTACTAACAAAGAGACTTGGCCACACTTCTGTGGCTCTTGGAGGAAAAAGGGTGTATGTTTGGCAGCTCAGCCGAGGACTGAACTCCCAGGAGACAAGCCATGGCCCATGTGGGCTGTGCATGTTGTTTGTGGAGGTCACATGTTTCTGTAGAAAGCACTCAAACCTAGCGGTCAGATAGGACTGGATTTGAATGCCAGCTTATCTTCCTTACAACTGCGTTATTCATACAAAAATTAGAGGGAACCTTGCCTCTAATCATCCTCTGACTGACACTGTGTGTGTCCTAGCATAGGCATCTCCCCTGCAGCCTCATCTAAGGTAGTGGTCTCTGTTAGAAAAGACAGCTCATGCCTATTCCTGATAAATGTTACTCTTAAAAAGATACCTGCCTGATGTAAATGACGAGTTGATGGGTGCTGACTAGTTGATGGTGCAGCACACCAACATGGCACATGGGTACATATGTGACAAACCTCACGTTGTGCACATGTACCCTAGAACTTAAAGTATAATAAAAAAAAATTTTAAAAAGGAAATAAAGTAATTTATAATTGGAAAAAAAAAAGATATCTGGAAATCACTAGAAAAATCATTCCACTCATGAAACTGTGTGTTTCTTTAGCTTCTCTAAGGTGTACCTCAAGTGTTTTTCCCCTTTTGTAGCAAGCTATAAAAGATACAATACATATAATACGTACAAGACATATGTACCATGTGTATGTATTGTATATCCCACTCACAGCTAGATTTTTAAAATCACTTTTCTTGGGATAAGAAACAGAAATATCATAGAATGTCAATTACATTTTATTTCTCTGGTGATCAGCTTCCCAGCCTCATATATCCATCACAAAATTGAGAAAAAGAAGTATTTTTTAAAAAGACGATGAAAATACCACACCACCACGATCACCCCCCACCCCACCAAAGAAATGATGCTGAGAGCTGACATGAAATGCAGAACTCTGCTGGTTGCCAGTGCACACACAGACACAGTGATAGCTGACAGCATGACAACAAAGTAAGAGCAAAAACACTGAGGACAACTATTTCAAAAAGTAGAGCAATATGAGCCACTCGGCAAAGGACCAAACCTTCCACACCTCAACAGTGGTTATGGAGGTCACTGTATTATAAAAGGATACTTTTTTTTGCCGAAAAGATGATAATCCTCAGCTATCAATAAATTGTTAAATTTTATTTACCCTTCTTTGTTTAAGAAAGCGGTGAAATATGTAAGACTGTTTTAGAAGATCTTTCAGAAAAATGTTAGAGATTTAAAATAAAAATTTAAAAATTTTAAATTATTTTTAAATTTAAAAAATATTTTATGTTTATTTTTATTCTTTAAGCTTAAAGATAATTTTTAAAACTTATTTTTTAAGTTTAAAAAATAATTTATGTTGACCAGTTCATTCTGGGATAATACAGGTATTAAAATGTAAGCTTTTTTCCCTCCTAAAATATGCATGTGGCTAGTCATATTTGAGCTTGCAATTCTGAATACTATTGAGAAGGCTATGAGGGCTACCGAGTGTTTGTTCTTGTTCTAACTACCTGAAGAGTTAGTTGGTCTTTTTTGTGATGTTAGCAGACATCATCATCATTAGTATTTCTGTGGCATGTAGTGTACCTGGGATGAATTCACTGACACTCTGGCAATATGGCCTATGTAGGACTAGGAAAAAAAAAAAGGTATAATCATGTAGTATTGGAGCTGATAGCAGGTAGAGATGTCTAATCCAAGAATTTTAATTTAGAGATGGAGAAATTGAGTTCCAGTAGCTACTCAAGGTACATGACTGGTGAATTCACAGCCCAGGACCAGAATGTAGGTCTCCAGATTCCCAGCCCCATCCAATGCCCCTTCTGTCATGCTTCCATCAAATGCGAGATAATGATGAGGCCTCTGTGGCAACTTTGAGATATCTTCAGAAGTGCCCCAGAACCCATCAATCAGGTAAAAAAATCCCCATTTAGACATTTAGTGAACGCTACTATTAAAATAATGAGAATGTAAAGTGATCTTCACTAATTACCTACAAATGTTCAACTAAGCCTTTGCATGGATAACTCATATTTCTACTGAAGAAGTCAGTAAGAGAGATAAAGAAAACGTTTAAATTCACACTAATCGTTAGTTAGTAGATTGTTTCTCACACCATGCTCCAGGCCCAAGTTCCAAGGCAGTAAGAGAGAGAAGGAGGGTGTAGGGGACAGGGGCTCTCACCAACTGAGCAGCTCTTCAGCTACTGGTATATATTTTAGAATCCTGCATGAGGTATCTTCATTGAAAGAATGTATGCTGGAACTGAGGTCTGAAAAATCACTTCATGTTACCCAAAGTGCTGGGCCCACTCCCTCCACTGGATGCTCTTGCCCCGGGAGCCTGGACCCCGTGGACCACAGCCTGGTGCTCCTTAGGCTTTGCCGGCAGCCTCTCACTTTTCACCTTCCTTGCCCATGCTCCTTCTCCACCTGGGAGGGCTTTGAGAAATTTGCTACTTTATTGCAACTAAGGGTTTGTTTAGGAGAGGATTTAGATAGCAGTTCTCTACTGGATAGATGAGCAGCTTCCCTTCACATCCGGTTCCAATATCCTGGGTAGTCTTATCGGAATCAGTAGTTCATACCCTTTCACAAATGTCAAGCTGCGAATAGCAATTGCCAATCCAGCTACTTTGAGAGTTGCCATTATATTGTCAGTCTGAAACCATTGCATTTATTTAATAGTTAGTACTTTGTGAAGATTTGTATGGAGACTATTTAAATTTTTTTTTTAATTGTGGTAAAATATTCACAACAAACTTGTTAGCTTATAAACAATAGAAATTTATTTCTCACAGTTGTGGAGGCTTGGGAAGTTCAAGAACAAACCGTCAGCAGATTTGGTGTTTGGAGAGGGCCAGCTGAGTGGTTCATAGAGGGAAGCTTCTTGCTGTGTCCTCACATGGTGGAAGGGACAAACAGAGCACTAATATTATTCACCAGAGTTCCACCCTCATGGACCTAATCACCTCCCAAAGTGCCTGTCTTTTAATACCAGATTTAAATATATGAAAAAAAAAAAATTTTGTGAGATGGAATGTTGCTCTGTCACCCAGGCTGGAGTGCAGTAGCGTGATCTCACTTCACTGCAACCTCTGCCTCCTGAGCTCAAGAGATTCTCGTGCCTCAGCCTTCTGAGTAGCTGGGATTACAGGTGTGTGCCACCACACCTGATTAATTTTTGTATTTTTAGTAGAGACAAGGTTTCACTGTGTTGGCCAGGCTGCTCTTGAACTCCTGACTTCAAGTGATCCACCCACCTTGGCCTCCCAAAGTGCTGGGATTACATAAATACATGAATTTTAAGGAGACACATTCAGGCCATAGCAATCCTTATCGGATTTCTGATTTGCAAGCATTTTCTTCCATTCTGTGGGTTGTTGTTTCACTCTGTTGATAGAGTCTTCAGATACACAAAAGTTTTCATTTTGTTCAAGTCCACTTTATCTATTTTTTCTTTTTGTTGTCTGTGCTTTTGGTGTCATATTGAAGAATTCATTGCCAAAGACAATGTCATAAAGGTTTTTTCCCTATGTTTTCTTCTAAGAGTTTTATTTTTTTAGATCTTGTATTTAGGTGTTTGATCTATTTTGAGTTATGTTTGTGTATGGTTTAAGGTAAGGGTTTAACTTCATTATTTGGCATGTAGATATCCAGTTTTTCTAACATCATTTATTGGAAAAAACCTCTTCACCCTATTGAATGGTCTTGGAACACTTATTAAAAGTAATTTGACCATATCTGCAAGGATTTAGTTCTAGGCTCTCTATTTGATTGCATTGGTCCATATGTCTGTCCTCATTCCAGGATCACACTGTCTTCATTACTGTAGCTTTGTAGTAAGTTTTGAAATGAGGAAGTATGAGTCCTCTAACTTTGTTGTTTTTTCCAGATCGTTTTGGCTATTTGGGACACGTCCCAATTTGACATGAATTTCAGGATTGGTTTTTCTATTTCTGCAAAAAAATACCATTGGGATTTTGATAGGAACTGCTTTGAACCTATAGATCACTTCAGGTAATATTTCCTCCCTTCTGCTAGATTTGGATTTAGTTTGCTATTTTTCCTAGTTTCCTGAGATGCACAGTTAGGTTATTGATTTGATATCTTTCTTCTTTTTAAATGTATTCATTTACAGTTATAAATTTTTCTCTTAGCATTGCTTTTGCTGCATCCCATAAATTTTGGAATCTCGTGTTTTCAGTCTCATTTGTCTCAAGGTATTTTCTAATATTCCTTGTGATTTCTTTTTTGATCCATTGGTTGTTTGAATGTGTTGTTTAATTTCCATATATTTGTGGCAGTGAGAATGGTCCAACCTGGGGATATGCAATAAGGGGCTATATTGACTACAGAGAATTTAAAGCAGTGATAAAATTAGTGAACATGCATCTGCTTTTTATTATTGTTATGTGTTAGGAATTGTAAACAATGCCAGTGATAAAATACTCTTTCCTGAAAAAAAAAAAAAACTTTTGTTCGTCTAATAATCTAAATAATCACTGTAGTTACTACTGAGTTTTCATAATATATATTAACCTCCAGTTAACATATTTTTATTACTTATCCTGTCATAAACATTATCTTCTACATAATGGTTAATTCAAAGAACTCCTAATTATACACCCAGGTTCTTTCGGGGAGGAAGAACTCAAGTTCTATTTTTCTGTCATTACAATGATAGAGCTACTATTATTTAGCATCTACAGTTTATATGTGGGAATATATAATACCACAGGGGTTGGAAATACAAACTGCACCCCATAGAAACTTGAAAATCCCAAGCCACCACAAATTTTCGAAGTTTTCACCAAAAACAATTAAAATATATGACAAATTTTCTGAAGAAATTTAGTGAAAAAATTTTGACTGCAGACATGTTTGAAAACCCCTTGCAAATTACTCTGAAGAAACAATGACATGGAGAACATTGCAATTTCTGGAATTTTTGTGATATGTTTTTTTAAAATGAAACTCTGATAAACTTTGTTTAAACTTTCCCTAACTATCTGTATATATGTTTCATATGAAAGTAACTTTTCAATATTAAAAGTAATAAGAAACATGTACTACCCATTTCCTTACTGTTAAATAAGTACATATATAATCCAAAATCATTAGCTAGTACAGTAAGTCTTCATTGATGATATGTTATGTATACATTTTTGCCATTTAAGGAAGTTACAGTATATACTCAATATAAGTATATACTCAATGTAAGTATAATTTCTAGGTGATTTTTAAATTTCTAGAGCCTTGTTTTATAAGTATAACCTATACTTATAATGTAAATAATACTTGATTCATAATGCTTCTAAAAATGCTTATGGCAGCATGTTTCTTGGATCCTTTTAAATCTGTTATCATCAAGTTCTTTTTACTTCAGAAAGTGGGATAGATGCAGTGTCACGTATTTTGACCTATTTAAGTGGTCTGCAAATAACAATTTTTGAATGCCGTTGATATAAAAGGACCAGAAAATAGATTATTCTAGATCAAAACTCCTCACATCTATGAATTTGTAGAAATTTCTCACCTGCTAATGCCGATTCTATCACTACCACCCTGGGCTCTTCCAGTTTCTTTTCTTTAGTGCATGTCAGCTAGAGAGAAATAAAATTTACAAAGTTAAACAAAGCAGTCTATATTAATTGTAGTAAATAAAATATAGTAAAATGCAAAGAGACAAATCCTCTTATTCCATATCCAGAAAGGAATAACTACTGGAAGATACATATACCACTCTGTAGCGCACAATCTGACTTTTTCCACTAATGCAAACATTTCCTCACTTAATTACATTTTTCAACACCATGACTTTAAATGGCACATGTGATAACTAGTTCAACAAACCTGCTGTTGAGTTTTTAAACTGCTTCTAATTTTCCCCTACTGTGAATATCAGTGTGATGGACATCCCTGTAAAATAGGCATACATACAAGCACATATACTGGATTATTTCTTAAGGATACAGTTCAACAATTCAAATGGATAAATCAGATTCCACATCCATTTCTAAAGACTTTGATTCCTATTACTAACTTGCTTTACAGAAAGGAAATGCCAATTTAAACTACCTGCAGCAAATTATGAGAATGCCTTCTTCCCCACGCTGTGTTTCCAATGTTAATATGGTAGAGACTTGGGCTTTCTAAATGCTGAGTGGGAAAACCCACTAGCATTGTGATGATTGGAGGTAAGGAGGGAGGGAAGAATAATTGATGAGCAGAGTTCCTGAGAAAGACAAGCAGTAGTGAAATTTGGAGCACAGGAGGAGGAGTCAGTCTTAGACAAGGATGACTGTCCCTTGGAGTGTTGATGTGGCCAGGCGAATGGCAGGCAGGGGCATGAAGTTGAGGAAATCTCTCATTAATACCCTCTGGTTCCTCTCTGAAGTAGGAAGCAAGGCTTAGCAAGATTAGGTAATTACCTCTGGATCATGTTGTTAATGAGAGATCAAGCCAAGATTGATATCACCTCTCCCAACTCAGTGATACACTAGTAATTTTAAGTAATTCTTACTAGACTACTTTAACATTTACTTAAGACAATTTTGCCTCAGCCAAAGATGATCATGACAGATACATATATTCAGGAAAGGGGTAGTGGGCCTCATATATATATATTTTCCCCCTTAAATAATTTTGAAAATATGTACTTCACCATCTACATTTTTAAGTAATAGCTAAAATTTTTCATTATGGCTTTAAAAGGCTGCAAAAATATAATTTTTATGGCTATGATACCTATTGGCATGTTTAGTTAAGATAGGTATATCACTAGTTTAAATTTATTAGTGGAATCTAAATGATAATTTAACATGACCATCACCCATTTTTAAAACTACATGAACATGCTCTTCTTAAAGAGTTAGAAATTTACATCATTTAATTTTTTTATTGTACTTGTATGTTTCAAGAATTGTATCTAAGTATATGTTTTATAATACACAACTATAGGCCAGGCGTGATGGCTCATGCCTGTAATCCCAGCACTTTGGGAGGCCGAGGTGTGTGGATCATGAGGTCAGGAGATTGAGACCATCCTGGCTAACGTAGTAAAACCCTGTCTGTACTAAAAATAAAAAAATTAGCCAGGCCTGGTGAAGGGCGCCTATAGTCCCAGCTACTCGGGAGGATGAGGCAGGAGAATCGCCTGAACCTGGGAGGCAGAGGTTGCAGTGAGCCGAGATCATGCCACGGTACTCCAGCCTGGGTGACAGAGCAAGACTCTGTCTCAAAATAATAATAATAATAATAATAAATTACTTATGTAATATAAAATTATAAATGATAACTAATAAATTGAAATTAAATATTTAAAATTTCCCATTAACATAAAGCTCTGAATATTAAAAATTTCTCCTGGATTGAGTTATTAACACAAACAATAATGGTGCACAATTGGTCAAAACCATGTAAATTAACTTTAACTCTTGAAAAATATTAGTTTGTTTTTTTTCACTGACTAGTTTGTTCAGAGTTCTTATTATGAAGGGATGTTGGATTTTATCAAAAGCTTTCTCTGCATCTATTGATAATCATATGGTTTTTCTTTTAATTTCTCTGTTTATGGTGAATTACATCTGTGGATTTGCACATGTTGAACCAACCTTGCATCCTAGGAATAAAGCCTCCTTGATGGTGGTGAATTAACTTTTTAATGCGCTGCTGGATTTGGTTTGCTAGTATTTTATTGAGGATTTAAAAATCTATGTTCATCGGGGATATTGGGCTGTAGTTTTCTTTTTTTATTGTGTCTTTGCCAGATTTTGATATCAGAGTGATGATGCTGGCTTCCTAGAATCAGTTAGGGAGGAGTCTCTTCTCTTTAATTTTTTGGACTAGTTTCAATAAAATTGGTTCCAGCTCTTCTCTGTACTTCTGGTAGAATTCAGCTGTGAATCCATCCAGTCCAGCACTTTTTTTGGTTGTTAGGTTTTTTATGGTGGATTCAATTTCAGACCTCATTATTGGTCTGTTCAAGGTGTCAATTTCCTGATTCAGTCTTGGGAAGTTCTGTGTTTCCAGGAATTTATCCATTTCAAAACAAGGATGGCACTCTTACTTCTCCTGTTTCACATAGTACTGGAAGTCCTAGCCAGAGCCATCAGGCAAGAGAAAGAATTAAAAGGCATCAAAATAGAATAGAAGAAGCCAAATTATCTTGTTTCACTGATGATATGATTCTTTTTTATTTTTCCTTTGAGACAAAGTCTCGCTCTGTCACCCAGGTTGAAGTGCAGTGGCACAGTCTCGGCTCACTGCAGCCTCTGTCTCCCAGGTTCAAGTGATTCTCCTGCCTCAGCCTCCTGAGTAGCTGGGACCACAGGTGTGTGCCACCATGCCTGGCTAATTTTTATACTTTGAGTGGAAATGGGATTTCACCATGTTGGCCGGGGTGGTCTCAAACTCCCGACCCCAAGTCATCGGCCTGCCTCGGCCTCCAAAAATACTGGAATTACAGGCATGAGCCACTGCCCCTGGCCACTGATGATATGATTCTATGCCTAGAAAACCTTAAAGACTCTGCCAGAAGGCTCCTGGACCTGATAAATAACTTCAGTAAAGTTTCAGGATATAGAACCAACATATAAAAATCAATAGCATTTCTATACACCAATAACATTCCAACTGAGAGCCAAAATAAAAATGCAATCCTGTTTACAATAGCCTCACAAAAACTATCTGGGAATACATCTAAGCAAGGAGGTGAAAGATCTCTACAAAGAAGAGAACTACAAAGCACTGGTGAAAGAAATCAGATGACACAAACAAATAGAAAAACATTCCATACTCATGGATTGAAAGAATCAATATTGTTAAAATGGCCATACTGCCCAAAGCAATCTACAGATTCAACGCTATGTCTGTTAAACTACCAGTGTCATTTTTCACAGGATAAAAAACTATTCTAAATTTAACATGGAATCAGAAAAGAGCCTGGATAGCCAAAACAGGTTACAGTAAGGCTACAATAATGAAAACAGCATTGCACTGATACAAAAACAGACACATAGACCAATGAAATAGAACAGAGAACTCAGATGTAAAGCTACATACCTACAACCATCTGATCTTCGACAAAGTTGACAAAACTAAGCCATGGGGAAAGGACAGCCTATTCAATAAATGGTGCTGCGAGAACTGGCTAGCCATATGCAGAAGAATGAAACGGGACCTGCTACTTTTCATTATATACAAAAATTAACTCAAGATGGATTAACGATTTAAATGTAAGACCTCAAACTACAAAAATCTTAGAAGAAATGTCCTCTGGACATCA
Organism: Papio anubis; assembly: GCF_008728515.1. Classification (NCBI taxonomy): domain Eukaryota; kingdom Metazoa; phylum Chordata; class Mammalia; order Primates; family Cercopithecidae; genus Papio; species Papio anubis. Next base: position 118,901,564 of record NC_044976.1, on the reverse strand, counting down.
GCCTTGACAAAGAATTTATGACTAAGTCCTCAAAAGCAATTGCAACAAAACCAAAAATGGACAAGTAGAACCTAATTAAACTGAAGAGCTTCTGCACAGCAAAAGAAGTTATCAGCAGAGTAAACTGACAACCCAAAGAATGGGAGAAAATATTTGCAAATGATGCATCTGACAAAAGTATAATATCCACAGTTTATAAGGAACTTAACAAGCAAAAAAGAAGTATCTCCATTAAACAGTGGGCAAAAGACACAGACAGACAATTCTCAAAAGAAGACATACAAGCAGCTAATAAACATATGAAAAAATGCTCAACACCAGTAATCATCAGAGAAATGCAAATCGGAATCACAATGAGATATACTATCTCACACCAGCCAGCAAGGTTATTATTAAAAAGTGAAAAAATAACAGATGTTGGTGAGGCTGCAGAGAAAAGAGAACACTTATACACTATTGGTGGGAATGTAAATTAGTTCATCTGCTGTGGAAAGCAGCTTGAAGATTTCTTAAAGAACTAGAAACAGACCTACCATTAGACCCAGCAATCCCACTACAGGGTATACACCCAAAGGAAAATAAATTATTCCACAAAAAAAGACATATGCCCTTGTAGGTTCACCACAGCACTATTCACAATAGCAAAGACATGGAATCAACCTAGGTGCCCATCAGTGTAGGATTGGATAAATGTGGTACATATAAACTAAGGAATACTATGCAGCCATAACAAAGAATGAAATCATGTCCTTTGCAGCAACATGGATGCATCTGGAGGCCATTATCCTAAGTGAATTCAAGTAGGAACAGAAAACCAAATACTGCATGTTCCCACTTATAAGAGGGAGCTAAATATTGGATACTCATGGACATAAAGGTAGAAATAATAGACATTGGGGACTACTAGCTGGGGGAGAGAAGAAGGGGTGGAAGGGTTGGAACACTACCTATTAGGTACTATGCCCACTACCTGGGTGACAGGGTCACTCATACCCCAAACCTCAGTATCACCTAGCATACCCATGTAACAAATCTGTACATGTACCTTCTGAATCTAAAATAAAAGTTGAAATTATTTTTTAATTGCAAAAAAGGCAAAGACATAAATACCATTTAGAAATCAAAAAGTTAGTTCATATATCCAATATTACTTATTGCTAGAATGAAACAGAATTTAGCATCAATTCTCCTACTTTTTTGTCACTTTCAGTGCTAAGTAGCTAAGCTCGAGTAAATAAGTAACTGAAAATGGAAATAGTTTTGCCACGCCACTGTCACTTAAATCTTCTAACTTCTTCTGAGCTATCTGACAAAATCACGTAGTATTTTATAATCAATAATATTTAAGTATATCAGCTACTACATAAATTTTGTTGAAGCAAAGAATTGGAAACCACCTGACTTACGAATTGATTTGTTACATATTCATTACAGTCAATCACTTTCTCATTTTCTGGGAAGTATCCCAAAAAGGCTTTACCAAGAATTGTCAAATTACCGTTATTTATGCCTGTTACTCTTCCACTTAAAGATACTTACTTTGCTCGGTAGACTCAGAAAGGGTTCAGAAAATCAAATTGGTGACTTCTTGCATTTTACGTTTATCTGGACCGGAGAACATCACCGAGAGCCAGTCACGACTTCCCTGGCCCCACACCTGAGGACCAGAGAACCTCGGTCCGAGAGTGTATGCATATTTACCAATAAAGACTGCCACTTCTTAGTACTTTGGCCTCATGTTTTAATTACTTAGCTCTCCTAGAATTAAGTTACATTAAATTAAATCAAAACAGTTACTGCCAAATTAATTTAAAAATTAAAACAGTTGGTGCAGAAACCCGACCCAGGAGGGAGACCCTTCTCAACATCCCTAGGGTCCTAGCGAACCTCCTCCACAGCCGAACGGCTCTCAACCCAGCCAGCCGAACGCACCAAACAGTGTTCCAGCTTTCCACTGGTGCTGCTCTGAGAATTTCTTCTTCGATTGAGTATTCCCCTTTGTTAACCATCTCCGTCCGTGTCCGTGTCGCCCGGCTAGAGTGATGCGTGCGTAAGGCGTAGCCGCCACAATGAGCGCCCAGTGAGACCTTCAACCCGGAGGCGTCCGTCTTGAGTTCCTCAATTCTCCGTTAGTGGCTCCGAGGCCCCGGTCCCCAGCAGCGTGGATGCTTTGCCACTGCATGGTCGGTTTCCATTTTCTGGTGGTTAAACAATGGGAACCTCACAATTGAAAATCCCCGAACACCCTTTAGGGTGTCTCCTCAAACTTGGAAGCCTTACATCTAGCTCAGATTTAAAACAGCGGCTAATTTTCCTCTGCTGTGGCATGCCAAAGCCGGGAGGGCCCTCCTCCAGGGCCCCCCTAGGTCGAGGCCTCCTCCTTCAGCAGCCCGGACAGACCAGGACCTGAACATCGCTTTCCACACCTCCAGAGC
>NC_044976.1:118741017-118897954 GCF_008728515.1 Papio anubis | reverse complement strand
TTGTGTCGTTCAATTCATTATAATCTGGGTTCTCAGTCGTCAGTTCATCAGATCTGTCGTTATCTAGTTCTAATCTGTCTTCTCTCATCGTTATGGATTTAATCTACCAACAGTGTAAAAGGAGTGTTCCTATTTCTCCACATCCTCTCCCAGCACCTGTTGTTCCTGACTTTTGGTGTTCTAAGCACAGGGTGTGAGATACGAGGTATCTCATTGTGGTTTTTGATTTGCATTTCTCTGATGGCCAGTGATGATGAGCATTTTTTGCCATGTGTTTGTTGGCTGTATGAATGTCTTCTTTTTGAAATGTCTATTCATATCCTTTGCCCACTTTTGAGTGGTTGTTTTTTCTTATGCAAATTTGTTTTTGAGTTCTTTGTAGGTTCTGGATATTGGCCCTTTTGTCAGATGAGTAGATTGCAAAATTTTTTCTCCCATTCTGTAGGTTGCCTGTTATTTCACTCTGATGGTAGTTTCTTTTGCTGTGCAAGAAGCTCTCTTTAGTTTAATGAGATCCCATTTGTCGAATTTTGGCTTTTGCTGCCGTTGCTTTTGGTGTTTTTAGACATGAAGTCTTTGCCCATGCCCTATATGTCTGAATGGTACTACCTAGGTTTCCTCTAGGATTTTTATGGTATTAGGTCTAACATTTAAGTCTCTAATCCATCTTGAATTTAATTTTCGTATAAGAATCAAGAAGGATCAGTTTCAGCTTTCTACTACTTATGGCTAGCCAATTTCCCAGCACCATTTGGTAAATAGGAATCCTTTCCCATTTCTTGTTTCTCTCAGGTTTGTCAAAGATCAGATGGCTGTAGATGTGTGGTGTGTTCATGAGGACTCTGTTCTGTTCATTGGTCTATATCTCTGTTTGGTACCAGTACCATGCTGTTTTGGTTACTGTATTGTATTAGTATAGTTTGAAGTCAGGTAGTGTGATGCCTCGGCTGTTCTTTGACTTAGGATTGTCTTGGAGATCTGGGCTCTTTTGGTTCCATATGAACTTTAAAGCAGTTTTTCCAATTCTGTGAAAGTCATTAGTAGCTTCGATGGGGATGGCATTGAATCTATAAATTACCTTGGGCACTATGGCCATTTTCACGATATTGATTCTTCCTATCCATGAGCATGGTATGTTCTTCCATTTGTTTGTGTCCTCTTTTATTTCAGTGAGCAGTGGTTTGTAGTTCTCCTTGAAGAGGTCCTTTACATCCTTGTAGTTGGATTCTAGGTATTTGATTCTCTTTGGAAACCCAATTGTGAATGGAAGATTCATTCATGGTTGGCTCTCTGTTTGTCTGTTACTGGTGTATAAGAATGCTTGTGATTTTGCACATTGGTATCCGGACTTTGCTGAAGTTGCTTATCAGCTTAAGAGATTTTGGGCTGAGACAATGGGGTTTTCTAAATATACAATCATGTATGCAAACAGGGACAATTTGACTTCTTCTTTTCCTAACTGAATACCCCTGATTTCTTTCTCTTGCCTAAATTACTAGCCAGAACTTCTTACTATGTTGAATAGGGTGGTGAGAGGCATCCCTGTCTTGTGCCAGTAAAATGCTTTTATTTTATATGCTTTTATCAAAGTCTTGAATCTGTGACTCGATACCCACCTCATTCAATTTATGGTAAATATCCACTATGTAATCTAATTGACAAAGCCAGCTTTCATTGTCAAATTCATCAGCCAAATCAGAAAAAAAGCTGACTTTAAAAAATTTAAATAAACATATTATGCATCCCCGTGACGTTTGTCCAACTGTCAATTTTTTATTGTAAGATATATAAAGAAACAGACAAATATGCAAAATATAGAGACTTTCCAAGAATGAAATAAGGCCTTGTTGCCTTTGCTCTTTCTTTCTGATGCCACGTTTTGGGTTAGAGAATAGAAGAGGTGAGATCATGCTGAAGAAAATCTGTTGTCACTTCGGCCATATCTGTAATACATCTGAATTTACACCACCTTACATGGGTCAAAATGACATCATTTCAAGTATCAAGCTTCTCCCTTAACAGAAATATGTGAAAGGCTGAAAAAGGCAGCCACACTGAGGTTCCTTCAAAATGAGACTTTGCCTAAGCTAATATGTAACTTGTCTCTTTGGTACCCTGAGGCAATGGTGAGCTCATTTAGATTTGGTGTGGGTAAGAGATGTGTCCCTCCTTATAAAGTAGAAGACAGTTGTCAAAGTGAGATGAAAAAGAAGAAACAACAGATGGTCTCCAGCCTAGAAAAATTCACCTGGCACAGTGAAAGTCATTTCATAAACTAGGAGGGTTTAAAAGAAAAAGTGCATATGGTACACGATGGGCTAGAGGCCAACAACTGATTTGTAAAGTGCACTATTAATTGCACTAAATCGACAGAGCAAGGCCTGAAATACTAGAAAAGATCTGTTCCAAATAGTACCCCTGCAAATACTACCAGTAACCAGGCAGTTTCTGTGCTCAGCAAATACATAATCAGTGATTCCCTAAGCATTTGTTGAAATTAACTAATGAAGCAACTAAAAGACAAATAGAAAAATGGTAAATTTTTGATTAATAATTGCAGATGATCATACTGAACTTCCCCTCAAATGTTTTAATTAAATCATTTCCAGCTGTCTTAAAGGAGAAAGGATGCAAAACAAAACAAATTACTCAGAAAAGGATAATAGAAACCACATCGCCATAAAAAGTTGAAAGAGGCTGGACGCAGTGGCTCACACCTGTAATCCCAGCACTTCAGGAGGCCGAGGTGAGCAGATCACTTCAGGCTGGGAGTTCAAGACCAGCCTGGCCAACATGGTGAAATCTTCTCTATTAAAATGTTTTTAATATTTTTTCTTTAATTGAAAGAACCCCCAAAATGATTAGTGCAGTGTCCATATTTATAATCAATCAAGTTCTCCAAACCAGAAAGAACTTAAACTTTTTTTTCATTTCTCTGTATCAAAAAGTCCTGCCAACATTTATTTATTTATTTATTACACATGGAGTCTCGCTCTGTGGCCCAGGTTGGAGTGCAGTGGCCTGATCATATATCACTGCAGCCTCAAACTCCTGGGCTCAGGAGGTCCTCCCACCTCAGCCTCCAAAGTAGGTGGAGCTACAGGTGGCTGCCACCATGCATGGCTAATTAAAAATTTTTTTTTGTAAAGATAGGGGTCTTGCTATGTTGCCCGGGCTGGTCTTGAACTCCTGGAAGCAAGTGATACCTCCTGCCTCAGCCTTACAAAACGCTGGGATTACAGGCATGAGCCACCATGCCTGGCCCCCAAATTTACTTTTGACATGTTTGTCTTTATACTTTTTCTAATCTTCTTTCCTTGGTGCTAAGACATCTACTGAATCTGACACTTTACTATTGGTTGATTGAGGAAAACACAGGATCCACTTCGTTTTCAATTTATTTTCTGCTCTACTAATGTTGCATGTGATTTCCTGAAAATCAACTTTTAGTTTCATTACCCACAATTATTCCAAGTCAAATGTAGATTCCATAGCAAGAGTTCCACATGGGAGGTGCAGTGACTGTCATGTTCTGATATTAGCGGCCAAATCCATTGAAATTTTGAGATTAGGTCTTACTCCAAAATAGATGGGAGAGACAAATCAGGGCTAATGAGACTTGGGCGAGAAAAAGTAAAGGTTAAAGTTTTTAAACCCTAAGTCATATTTTCAGAATTTGTGTTGAAATTATGATGTTCTTTGGTTTTCTGTTCTTGTTTGTGAATTTCTTACAGTCATCTGAGATGAAATAAAAATTTAAAAATAAGGCAGGTCTTCAAAAATAGATATGGAGCCTTCATGACAAAAAAGTGGGTAGGAGAAAGACCGAGATGAGGGAATTCTGTTCCTTATATCATCTTCATCCAAGATCGCTGCAGTCAGTTCTTTGCAGAACCAGGCTGTGTCCCCTAACAGCCTGCCTTGGGAAACCTAAACACTAATCAGTGGCAATTAAAAGTTTCATTGGGCACTATTAAAACTTTCAAAGTCAATGAGTTGGAGTAGCAGTGGCAAATGAGTGGCAATGGGGATTGTTAACCAGTCACTGTTTGCAAGATACATCAGCCATAGGAGCGTGCAAATTAAAAGATTTCTCCTGCGACACCAAGTCACTGGGAAACTCATTTAATCACATCCCTAAATAATTAGAAGCTCCGTGCCTTCATTAAGAACCAAAAATAAGTGCTTGCACCATGTTCAGGTAAATGACAGCAGGGACATGCAAAAGTTGTTTTCTAGTTTAGGCTCAGAAAAATGTGTCATTTTTATTGGGTGAAGAAAAAAATTCCCTATAATAATTTTGTGATTATGCTCTCATTAGGAGCCATGAGAGAGCTCAAGAAGCCCACAGCTCTCATAAAGTATCCTGTTATTTCCATTTCCTCCTCAATAACAGTTTTATGGTAAAACTAACATAATGAGACTTAGTACTCTCAAGCCCTTTTGCCTGGGGATTCTTACTGACATTATACACATTAAGGTTAAGATGAACCTCATACCAAAAATATTAGATGGCCAGAGATCTACACAGTTTACATTGCATAGATTTTCCAAAGAATTATGTCCAAATATGTTTGGAGGTTTGGTTTAGAAAAAAGGAGCGCAGGAAGAATAAGGAAATATGTCACCTTTTAGCCATTCTTTTCTTTTTTTTTTTAAATTTAAGTTATGGGATCCATGTGCAGAAAGTGCAGGTTTTTTACATAGGTGAACATATGTCATGGTGGTTTGCTGCACCTGTCAACCCATCATCTAGGTATTAAGCCCAGCATGCATCAGCCATTTGTCCTGATGCTCTCCCTCCCCTCACCCCCACGACAGGCTCTGGTGTATGATGTTCCCCTCCCTGTGTCCATGTGTTCTCATTGCTAAGCTCCCACTTATGAGTGAGAACAAGCGGTGTTTGGTTTCCTGTTTGTGTTTTATTTTGCTGAGGATGATGGCTTCTAGCTTTATCCCTGTCCCTGCAAGGGACATGATCTCATTTCTTTCTTTGGCTTCATAGTATTCCATGGTATATATGTACCTCATTTTCTTTATCCAGTCTGTCATTGATGGGTATTTGGGGTGGTTCCATGTCTTTGCTATTGTGAATAGTCCTGCAATAAATATACGTGTGCAGGTATCTTTATAATAGAATGATTTATATTCCTTTGGGTATATACTCAATAGTGGGATTGTTAGGTCAAATGGCATTCTGGTTATCGATCCATGAGGAACCGCCACACTGTATTCCACAATGGCTGAACTAATTTACATTCCCACCCACAGTGGAAAAGCATTCCTATTTCTCTACAGCCTCACCAGCATCTGTTGTTTCTTGACTTTTTAATAATTGCCATTCTTGCTGGCATGAGATGGTATCTCATTGTGGTTATGATTTGCATTTCTGTAATGATCAGTGATACTGAGCTTTTTTTCATATGTTTGTTGGCTGCATGAATGTCTTCTTTTTTTATTATTATTATACTTTAAGTTCTGGGATACATGTGCAGAACTTGCAGGATTGTTACATAGGTATGCATGTGCCATGGTGGTTTGCTGCACCCATCAACCCATCATCTACATTAGGCATTTCTCCTAATGCTATCACTCCCCTAGGCCCCCCAACCTTCCGACAGGCCCCAGTGTGTGATGTTCCCCTCCCTGTGTCCACGTGTTCTCATTGTTCAACTCCCACTTATGAGTGAGAATATGCAGTGTTTGGTTTTCTGTTCCTCTGTCAGGTTCCTGAGAATGATGGTTTCTAGCTTCATTCATGTCCCCGCAAAGGACATGAACTCATCCTTTTTTATGGCTGCATAGTATTCCATGGTGTATATGTGCCACATTTTCTTTATCCAGTCTATCATTGATGGGCATTTGGGTTGGTTCCAGGTCTTTGCTATTGTGAATAGTGCTGCAATAAACATACATGTGCATGTGTCTTTATAGCAGAATGATTTATAATCCTTTGGATATATACCCAGTAATGGGATTGCTGGGTCAAATGGTGTTTCTGGTTCTAGATCCTTGAGGAATCACCACAATGTCTTCCACAATGGTTGAACTAATTTACACTCCCACCAACAATGTAAAAGCGTTCCTATTTCTCCACATCCTCTCCAGCATCTGTTGTTTCCTGACTTTTTAATGATTGCCAATCTAACTGGCATGAGATGGTATCTCATTGTGGTTTTGATTTGCATTTCTCTAATGACCACTGATGATGAGCTTTTTTCATATGTTTGTTGGCCACATAAATGTCTTCTTTTGAGAAGTGTCTGTTCATATCCTTTGCCCACTTTTTGATGGGGTTGTTTGTTTCTTTCTTGTAAATTTGTTTAAGTTTCCTATAAATTCTGGAAATTAGACCTTTGTCAGATGGTTAGATTGCAGAAATTTTCTCCCATTCTGTAGGTTACCTGTTCACTCTGATGATAGTTTCTTTTGCCGTGCAGAAACTCTTTAGTTCAATTAGATCCCATTTGTCAATTTTAGCTTCTGTTGCAATTGCTTTTAGTGATTTCATCATAAAATCTTTGACCATGCCTATGTCCTGAATGGTATTGCCTAGATTTTCTTCTAGCGTTTTTATGGTTTGGGGTTTTACATTTAAGTCATTAATCCATCTTGAGTTAATTTTTGTAGAGGGTGTAAGGAAGGGGTCCAGTTTCAGTTTTCTGCATATGGCTAGCCAGTTTTTCCAGCACCATTTATTAAATAGGGAATCCTTTCCCTATTGCTTGGTTTTGGCCGGTTTGTTGGAAATCAGATGGTTGTAGATGTGTGATCTTATTTCAGAGATCTCTGTTTTATTCCATTGGCCTATATGTCTGTTTTGGTACCAGTACCATGCTATTTTGATTACTATAGCCTTGTAGTATAGTTTGAAGTCAGGTAGAGTGATGCCTCCAGCTTTTGCTTTTGCTTAGGATTGTCTTGGCTATACAGGTTCTTTTTTGGTTCCATATGAATTTTAAAGCAGTTTTTTAGTAATTCTGTGAAGAATGTCAATGGTAGTTTGATGGGAATAGCATTGGATGTATAATTTACTTTGGGCAGTATGGTCATTTTCACAATATTGATTCTTCTTATCCATGAGGATGGAATGTTTTTCCATTTGTTTGTGTCTTCTCTTATTTCCTTGAGCAGTAGTTTGTAGTTTTCCTTGAAGAAGCCCTTTACATCCCTTATTAACTGTATTCCTAGTTATTTTATTCTCTTTGCAGCAATTGTGAATGGGAGTTTATCCATGATTTGGCTCTCTGCCTGTCTATTGTTGGTGTATAGGAATGCTTGTGATTTTTGCACACTGATTTTGTATCCTGAGACTTTGCTGAAGTTGCTTATCAACTTAAGGAGCTTTTGGGCTGGGATGATGGGGTTTTCTAAATATACAATCATGCCGTCTGCAAACAAAGACAATTTGACTTCCTCCCTTCCTATTTGAATATCCTTTATTTCCTTCTCTTGCCTGATTTCCCTGGCCTGAACTTTCAATACTGTGTTGAATGGGAGTGGTGACAGAGGGCGTCTTTGTCTTGTGCTGGTTTTCAAAGGGAATGCTTCCAGTCTTTACACATTCAGTATGATACTGACTGTGGGTTTGTCATAAATAGCTCTTATTATTTTGAGATATGTTCCATCAATACCTAGTTTGTTGAGAGTTTTTAACATGAAGGAATGTTGAATTTTATTGAAGGCCTTTTCTGCATCTATTGAGATAATCATGTGGTTTTTGTCATTGGTTCTGTTTATGTGATGGATTACATTTATTGATTTGCATATGTTGAGCCAGCCTTGCATCCCAGGAATGAAGCCAACTTAATCATGGTGGACAAGCTTTTTGATGTGCTGCTGGATTTGGTTTGCCAGTATTTTATTGAGGATTTTCGCATTGATGTTCATCAGGAATATTGCCCTAAAGTTTTACTTTTTTGTTGTGTCTCTGCCAGGTTTTGGTATCAGGATGAGGCTGACCTCATAGAATGAGCTAGGGAGGAGTCCCTCCTTTTCAATTGTTTGGAATAGTTTCAGAAGAAATGGCACCAGCTCCTCTTTGTACCTCTGGTAGAATTCAGCTGTGAATTCTTCTGATCCTGGACTTTTTTGGTTGGTATTCTCTGATGGTAGTTTGTATTTTTGTGGGGTCAGTGGTGATATCCCCTTTATCGTTTTTTATTGTGTTTATTTGATTCTCCTCTCTATTCTTCTTTATTTGTTTAGCTAGCAGTCTATTTTATTAATTTTTTCAAAAAAGCAGCTCCTGGATTCATTGATTTTTTTTAAGGGTTTTTCATGTTTCTCTCTCCTTCAGTTCCACTCTGATCTTAGTTACTTCTTGTCTTTTGCTAGCTTTTGGATTTGTTTGCTCTTGCTTCTCTGGTAAGTTGTCTCTTTGTTCTCAAGGAACAAAGGGACTTCTGGATTTCTGACTTAATTTCGATATTTACTCAGTTGTCATTCAGGAGAAAGTTGTTCAATTTCCATGTAGTTGTGTGGTTTGAATGAGTTTCTTAATCTTGAGTTCTAGTTTGATTGCACTGTGATCTGAGAGACTGTTATGATTTCTATTCTTTTGCATTTGCTGAGGAATGTTTTATTTCCAATTATGAAGCTGATTTTAGAGTAAGTGCCATGTGGCACTGAGGAGAATGCATTTTCTGTTGTTTTGGGGTGGAGAGTTCAGTAGATAGCTGTTAGGTCCACTTGATCCAGAGCTGAGTTCAAGTCCCGAATATCCTTGTTAATTTCCTGTCTCATTGATCTGTCTAATATTGACAGTGGGATGTTAAAGTCTCCCACTAGTATTGTGTGGGAGTCCAAGTCTCTTTGTAGGTCTCTAAGAACTTGTTTTATGAATGTGGGTGCTCCTGTATTGGGTGCATATACATTTAGGGCAGTTAGCTCTTCTTGTTGCATTGATCCCTTCACTGTTCCGTAATGCCCTTCTTTGTCTTTTTTGATCTTTGTTGGTTTAAAGTCTGTTTTGTCAGAACTAGGATTACAATCCTTGCTTTTTTCTGCTTTCCATTTGCTTGGTAAATTTTCCTCCATCCTGTTATTTTGAGCCTCTGTGTGTCTTTGCATGAGAGATGGGTCTCTTGAATACAGTACACTAATGGATCTTGACTCTTTATCCAATTTGCCAGCCTGTGTCTTTTAATTGGGGCATTTAGCCCATTTACACTCAAGGTTAATATTGTTATGTGTGAATCTGATCCTGTTGTCATGATGCTAGCTGGTTATTTTGCACACTAGTTGATGTAGTGTCATTGGTGTTTGTATTTTGGTGTGTTTTTGCAGTGACTGGTACCAGTTTTTCATTTCCATATTTAGTGCTTCCATCAGGAGCTCTAGCAAGGCAGTCCTAGTGGTGACAAATTCCCTCAGCATCTGCTTGTCGGAAAAGGATTTAATTTTTCCTTCACTTAGGAAGCTTAGTTTAGCTGGATATGAAATTCTGGGTTGAAAATTCTTTTCTTTAAGAATATTGAATATTGGCTCACACTCTCTTCTGGCTTGTAGGCTTTCTGCTGAGACATCCACTGTTAGTCTGATGGACTCCTCTTTGTAGGTGACGTGGCCTTTCTCTCTGGCTGCCCTTAACATTTTTTCGCTCATTCGACCTTGGAGAATCTGATGATTATTTGTCTTGGGGTTGATTTTCTCATGCAGTGTCTTAGTGGAGTTCTCTGTATTTTCTGAATTTGAATGTTGGCTTGTCTTGCTTTGTTGGGGAAGTTCTCTTGGATGTTATCCTGAAGTACGTTCTCCAACTTGGTTCCATTTTCCCATCTCTTTCAGGTACACCAATCAATTGTAGGTTTGGTTTTTTACAAAGTCCCATAGTTATCAGAGGTTTTGTTTGTTCCTTTTCATTTCTTCTCTAATTTTGTCTGCCTGCTTTATTTCAGCAAGATAGTCTGCAGCCTCTGATACTTGTTCTTCCACTTGATCAACTTAGCTATTGATATTTGTGTATGCTTCACAAAGTTCTCGTGCTGTGTTTTTCAGCTTCATCAGGTCATTTATGTTCTTCTCTAAACTGGTTATTCTGGCTAGCATCTCCTGTAACCTTTTATTATGGTTCTTGGTTTCTTTGCATTGGGTTGGAACGTGCTCCTTTACCTCAGTGAAGTTTGTTATTACCTGCCTTCTGAAACCTACTTCTGTCATTTCATCCATTTCATCCTTCATCCAATTCTGTGCCCTCGCTAGAGAAGTGTTGTGATGATTTGGAAGAGAAGAGGCACTCTGGCTTTTTGGATTTTCAGCATCTTTTCGTTGATTCTTTCTCACCTTTATAAGTTTGTCTAGTTTCGATATTTGAGGTTGCTGACCCTTGGATGGGGCTTTTGTGGGTACCTTTGATACTGTTATTGTTGCTTTCTGTTTGTTTTTCTTTCAACGGTCAAGACCCTCTTCTGTAGGTATGCTGTGGTTTACTGGGGGTTCACTTCAGGCCCTATTCATCTGGTTCACTCTCATGTCTGGAGATGTCACCCCAGGAGGCTGAAGAACAGCAAAGATGGGTGTCTGCTCCTTCTTCTGGGATCTCTGACCTCGAGGGGCATCAATCTGATGCCAGTTAGGAATGCTCCTGACGACCCCTGTTGGGAGGTATCATCCAGGATGGGGGCACAGGAACCAGGGCCCATTTAACAAAGCACTTTGGTTGTCTCTTAGTAGAGGGAGTGTGCTGCACTGTGGGGAAACCCACTTGTCTGGGCTACCCAGATTCCTCAGAGGTAGCAGAAGGAAAGACTAAGTCTTCTGGTCCACAAAGACTATGGTCATCTCTACCTCTAGGGACTCCAGCCCAGGCAGATGAGATTTCTGTCCCTGATCACCTGTCTGTAGTTGTTGGAGGCTCTGCAGGGACACGCCACCCAGTGAGGAGGGATGGGTGAGGGCCTGGCCTAAATAGGCAGTGTGGCCATGGTCTGCCACAGCCAGTGTGCTGTGCTGTGGGGAATACTTCTTGGAACCAAGCCATCCAGCCACCCTGGCTCCAGCTGGGGGAAAAGCACAGCCTGGAGCTATAGTAATGGCTGTTGCCCTTCCCCAAGGGGAGCTTAGTGTCTTAGGTAGCTAGCAGCTGCAATGTTGGCTGCCATGTCTCCCCCAAGAAGTTCAGACAGCTTAGACATCAGGCAGCAACAGTGGTGGTGGTCACCTCTCCCTCAGGGAGCTCTTTTGTCTTAGGCAACTGCAGTGGTGGCTGCCACTACTCCGCCAAGGAGCTGAGACAGCTTAGAGAGCAGGCAGCAGCCTTGGTGATGGCTGCCCCTCTCCCAAGGGAACTCAGTAGACTTAGGCAGATTCCAGCCAAGTGGCTGTTGAGAATCTGCAAGGCTCCATGCTTGGGACCCCTGGCCCTGGTGGCATGGGCTCACCAATGGGATCTTCCAATCCATGGGTTGCACAGTTCCATGAAAAAAGCACAGTTTCCCAGGCTGAGTAGGTAGCATGCTCACTTACTGCCTCCCTTGGCTGTGGGTAGGGACTCCCCTGCCCCATGCAGCTCTCAGGTAGGCTGATGCACCACCGTGCTCTTTTCTCCTCTCCATGGGTCATGCCAGTCACCTAGTCAGTCCTGATGGCAGAACCTGGGTACCTCGGTTGCCAGTGCAGGATTCACAGGCTGTTTTGGTTCTTTTTAGTGGGAGTCTCCTATCTCAGCTGCTCTAGTTGGCCATTGGGGCCCCACTCCCTAGCCATTCTTTAATGGGAAGCAATATGTCCATTCAGCTACTGGTAATGCTCTCTTGCACCAAGGTGTCACCTCTGTTAGATGAGCCTATGATACAGGTGCTAACTTTGATATTGAGTTTGAGTGGAAGCAGGAAGAGGTTACTTATTCCCTTTACAAATATGTACTGAGCTCCTACTGGGCAAAAAGTCCTAGGATAAGAACTGAGGGAGATACAGCATTGAATCACTTGCAAACCCATGCATAAGTGTTTGTGCATGGATAGAGAAGATCAAGCGAGTTCCTCAGCCTTGATAATTCAAAGTGTAGAGAGAAGGGTGTTTCTAAGTGCCTAAAAGATTTCTGGAAGACACTGTTAAAGTTGTTTAGGAAAGGAAGCTGGGAACCAGAAGTGGGACAAAGATTGTCTTTAAAAGATATCGACTCTCATGGCTTTTTCTATGTGCCAAGAACTGCTTTATTTCTAGGTGTGTCTAGCTACCATATGTTAGAATATTAATGAGTTTTCTACTTTCTCCTCTTAAAAATGTTCTGTCTGTAATATAACACAAATACACAAAAGTACACAAAATACAGAAGTACACAAAATACCATGAAACAAACACTCCTGTAACCACGACTCAGGTTAAAAAAATAGAACATTGCCAGTCTTTCTTGGGCCCCTTCTCAAACACCACCCCCTCCCCTGTTTGTGCACAAGCACTTTTCAAGTCTAACTGCAGCCTATGCTTGCTTCCTGCCTAATCTCCCACTATTCTACCCTATATTCCAGCCACATTGAAATCTTTGCAGTCTCTCAAACATGCTATTCCTTCATAATTCTCTGCCTTTGTTAGTGCTCGTTCCCTCTTACTTGAATGTCTTCTGATGCCCTTTCCTCCCTACATCTGAAACTTTCTTCACCTAGTAAACATTTTTGCAGATTCAGTTCAAAAGTCATTTCTCATCTGAAGCTACTCCTGGTATGCTCAACTAATATTGTGTAAATTAATAGATTACAGGGCCAGGTGCTGTGGCTCATGCCTGTCATCCCAGCACTTTGGGAAGCCTATGTTGGAGGATCACTTAAGCCCAGAAGTTTGAGACCAACCTGGGCAACATGGTAAAACCCCATCTCTACCAAAAACAAAAAGCAAGATTATAAACGAGAAATGTGGACAACCCCCACTTGTTCAGCAATGACTTTATTCAAAGAAATTGAAGAAACTTCTGATGTCACTGATGTGCACTTTTACTAAATAAGTCTTGAGAGTAAGAACTTAAGGAGAATGTTAAAATGATTTTTAATATATACTTTTAATTTGGTTTAGGGTCAAAGAGAAGTCAACCTATGAAACTCAAGAAGCTATAGTAACACTTTAATTTCTAAAAAATGACAAGGAACTTCTCTATTTGCATCTCAATTTGGTCTCTATTGGAGCCTCATAAGTTGAAATAAGTAAATTTAAGGGGGGTTGCCAAAGATGGCCAAATAGGAGCAGCTCCAGCCTCCAGCTCCCAGCGTGAGTGACACAGAAGAAGGATGATTTCTGCATTTTCAACTGAGGCACCAGGTTCATCTCACTGGGGCATGTGAGACAGTTGGTGCTGGTCAGTGGGTGTAGCCCAACCAGGAGAGCTGAAGGAGGGTGAGGCATCGCTTCACCTGGTGAAGTACAAGGGGGAAGGGAATTCCTTTTCCTAGCCAAGGGAAACTGAGACACACAACACATGGAAAATCGGGTAACTCCCACCCTAATACTGCGCTTTACCAAGGGTCTTAGCAAACGGCACACCAGGAGATTATATCCCATGCCTGGCCTGGAGGGTCCCACGCCCACAGAGCCTCCCTCATTGCTAGCACAGCAGTCTGAGATCTAATTGCAAGGTGCAGCAAGGCTAGGGGAGGGGCGCCCGCCATTGCTGAGGCTTAAGTAGGTAAACAAAGCCACTGGGAAGCTCAAACTGGGTGGAGCCCTCTGCAGCTCAAGGAGGCCTGCCTGCCTCTAGAGACTCCACCTCTGGGGACAGGGCATAGCTAAACAAAAAGCAGCAGAAACCTCTGCAGATGTAAATGTCCCTGTCTGACAGCTTAGAAGAGAGCAGTGGTTCTCCCAGCATGGAGATTGAGATCTGAGAATGGACAGACTGCCTGATCAAGTGGGTCCCTGAACCCTGAGTAGCTTAACTGGGAGACATCCCCCACTAGGTGCAGACTGACACCTCACACCTCACACAGCTGGGTACACCTCTGAGATGAAGCTTCCAGAGCAATAATCAGACAACAACACTTGCTGTTCAGCAATATTCTATCTTCCGCAGCCTCCGCTGCTGATACCCAGGCAAACAGGGTCTGGAGTGAACCTCAAGCAAACTCCAATAGACCTGAAGCTGAGGGTCCTGACTGTTAGAAGGAAAACTAACAAACAGGACACCCACACCAAAAACCCATCAGCACATCAACATCATCAAAGACCAAAGGCAGATAAAACCACAAAGATGGGGAAAAAGCAGTGCAGAAAAGCTGGAAATTCAAAAAATCACAGCGCATCTCCCCCTCCAAAGGAACACAGCTCATTGCCAGCAATGGAACAAAGCTGGACGGAGAATGACTTTGACAAGTTGAGAGAAGAAGGCTTCAGTCAATCAAACTTCTCAAAGCTAAAGGAGGAACTATGTACCCAGCGCAAAGAAACTAAAATCCCTGAAAAAAGAATGGAAAAATGGATAACTAGAATAACCACTGCAGAGAAGTCCATAAACGAACAGAGAGAGATGAAAACCATGACATGAGAACTATGTGACAAACGCACAAGCTACAGTAACCAACTCAATCAACTGGAAGAAATAGTGTCAGTGATTGAAGACCAAATGAATGAAATGAAGTGAGAAGAGAAGCTTAGAGAAAAAAGAGTAAAAAGAAATGAACATAATAATAATAATTTTAAAAACCACATATGATTAAAGAAAAAAAAAAGAAAAAAGAAATGAACAAAGGCTCCAAGAAATATGGGATTATGTGAAAAGACCAAATCTACATCTGATTGGTGTGCCTGAAAGTGACAGGGAGAATGTAACCAAGTTGGAAAACACTCTGCAGGATATTATCCAGGAGAACTTCCCCAACGTAGCAAGGCAGGCCAATATTCAAATTCAGGAAATATAGAGAATGCCACAAAGATACTCCTTGAGAAGAGCAACTCCAAGACACATAATTGTCAGATTCACCAAAGTTGAAATGAAGGAAAAAATGTTAAGGGCAGCCAGAGAGAAAAGTGAGGTTACCCACAAAGGGAAGCCCATCGGACTAACAGCAGATCTCTCAGCAGAAACTATACAAGCCAGAAGTGAGTGGGGGCCAATATTTAACATTCTTAAAGAAAAGAATTTTCAACCCAGAATTTCATATCCAGCCAAACTAAGTTTCATAAGTGAAGGAGAAATAAAATCCTTTACAGACAAGCAGATGCTTAGAGATTTTGTCACCACCAGGTCTGTGCTACAAGAGGTCCTGAAGGAAGCACTAAACATGGAAAGGAACAACCGGTACCAACCATTGCAAAAACATGCCAAAATGTAAAGACCATCAGTGCTAGGAAGAAACTGCATCAACTGGTGAGCAAAATAACCAGCTAATATCATAATGACAGGATCAAGTTCACACATAACAATATTAACTTTAAATGTAAATGGACTAAATGGTCCAATAAAAGACACAGACTGGCAAATTGGATAAAGAGTCAACACCCATCAGTTTGCTGTATTCAGGAGACCCATCTCACATTCAGAGACACACATAGGCTCAAAATAAAGGGATGGAGGAAGATCTAACAACCAAATGGAAAACAAAAAAAAAAAGGCAGGGGTTGCAATCCTAGTCTCTGATAAAACAGACTTTAAACCATCAAAGATCAAAAGAGACAAAGAAGGCTATTACATAATGGTAAAGGGATCAATTCATCAGGAAGAGCTAACTATCCTAAATATATATGCACCCAATACAGGAGCATCCAGATTCATAAAGCAAGTCCTTAGAGACTTACAAAGAGACTTAGACTCCCATACAATAATAATGAGAGACTTTAACACGCCACTGTCAACATTAGACAGATCAATGAGACAGAAAGTTAACAAGGATATCCAGGAATTGAACTGAACGCTGCACCAAGCAGACCTAATAGACATCTACAGAACTCTCCACCCCAAATCAACAGAATATACATTCTTCTCAGCACCACATCGCACTTATTCCAAAATTGACCACATAGTAGGAAGTAAAGCACTCCTCAGAAAATGTAAAAGAACAGAAATTATAACAAACTGTCTCTCAGACCACAGTGCAATTAAAGTAGAACTCAGGACTAAGAAACTCAATCAACACCGCTCAACTACATGGAAACTGAACAACCTGCTCCTGAATGACTACTGGGTACATAACGATATGAAGGCAGAAATAAAGATGTTCTTTGAAACCAATGAGAACAAAGATACAACATACCAGAATCTCTGGGACACATTTAAAGCAGTGTGTAGAGGGAAATTTATAGCACTAAATGCCCACAAGAGAAAGCAGGAAAGATCTAAAATTGACGCCCTAACATCCCAATTAAAAGAACTAGAGAAGCAAGAGCAAACACATTTGAAAGCTAGCAGAAGGTAAGAAATAACTAAGATCAGAGCAGAAACTGAAGGAGAGAGAGACACAAAAAACCCTTCAAAAAAATCAATGAATCCAGGGACTGGTTTTTTGAAAAGATCAACAAGATTGATAGACCGCTAGCAAGAGAAGAAAAGAGAGAAGAATCAAATAGACACAATAAAAAATGATAAAGGGGATATCACCATCGGCCCAACAGAAATACAAACTACCATCAGAGAATACTCTGAACACCTCTACGCAAATAAACTAGAAAACCTAGAAGAAATGGATAAATTCCTAGACACATACACTCTCCCAAGACTAAACCAGGAAGAAGTCGAATCCCTGATTAGACCAATAGCAGGCTTAGAAATGGATGGAGGCAATAATTAATAGCCTACCAACCAAAAAAAGTCCAGGAACAGACAGATTCACAGCTGAATTCTACCAGAGGTACAAGGAGGAGCTGGTACCATTCCTTCTGAAACTATTCCAATCAATAGAAAAAGAGGGAATCCTCCCTAACTCATCTTATGAGGCCAACATCATCCTGATACCAAAGCCTGGCAGAGATGCAATAAAAAAACAGATTTTTAGACCAATATCCCTGATGAACATCGATGCAAGACTCCTCAGTAAAATACTGGCAAACCGAATCCAGCAGCACATCAAAAAGCTTATCCACCATGATCAAGTGGGCTTCATCCCTGGGATGCAAGGCTGGTTCAACATACGCAAATCAATAAACGTAATCCAGCATATAAACAGAACCAAAGACAAAAACCACATGATTATCTCAATAGATGCAGAAAAGACCTTTGACAAAATTCAACAGCCCTTCATGCTAAAAACTCTCAATAAATTAGGTCTTGGTGGGACATGTCTCAAAATAATAAGAGCTATTTATGACAAACCCACAGCCAATATCATACTGAATGGGCAAAAACTAGAAGCATTCCCTTTTGAAAACTGGCACAAGACAGGGATGCCCTCTCTCACCACTCCTATTCAACATAGTGTTGGAAGTTCTGGCTAGGGCAATCAGGCAAGAGAAAGAAATCAAGGGTATTCAGTTAGGAAAAGAAGAAGTCAAATTGTCCCTCTTTGCAGATGACATGATTATATATTTAGAAAACCCCATCGTCTCAGCCCAAAATCTCCTTAAGCTGATAAGCAACTTCAGCAAAGTCTCAGGATACAAAATCAATGTGCAAAAATCACAAGCATTCTTATACACCAATAACAGACAAACAGAGAGCCAAATCATGAATGGACTCCCATTCACAATTGCTTCAAAGAGAATAAAATACCTAGGAATCCAACTTACAAGGGATGTGAAGGACCTCTTTAAGGAGAACTACAAACCACTGCTCAGTGAAATCAAAGAGGACACAAACAAATGGAAGAACATACTGTGCTTATGGATAGGAAGAATCAATCTCATGAAAATGGCCATAGTGCCCAAGGTAATTTATAGATTCAATGCCATCCCCATTAAGCTACCAATGACTTTCTTCACAGAATTGGAAAAAACTGCTTTAAAGTTCATATGGAACCAAAATAAAGCCTGCATTGGCAAGAAAATCCTAAGCCAAAAGAACAAAGCTGGAGGCATCACGCTACCTGACTTCAAACTATACTACAAGGCTACAGTAACCAAAACAGCATGGTACCAGTACCAAAACAGAGATGTAGACTAATGGAACAGAACAGAGCCCTCAGAAATAATACCACACATCTACAGCCATCTGATCTTTGATAAACCTGACAAAAACAAGAAATGGGGAAAGGATAGGATTCCCTATTTAGTAAATGGTGCTGGGAAAATTGGCTAGCCGTAAGTAGAAAGCTGAAACCAGGTCCTTTCCTTACTCCTTATATGAAAATTAATTCACGATGGATCAGACACTTAAATGTTAGACCTAAAACCATAAAAACCCTAGAAGAAAACCTAGGTAATACCATTGAAGACATAGGCATGGGCAAGGACTTCATATCTAAAACATCAAAAGCAATGGCCACAGAAGCTAAAATTGACAAATGGGATCTAATTAAACCATAGAGCTTCTGCACAGCAAAAGAAACTACCATCAGAGTGAACAGGCAACCTACAGAATGGGAGAAAATTTTTGCAATCTACTCATCTCACAAAGGGCTAATATCCAGAATCTACAAAGAACTCAAACAAATTTACAAGAAAAAACAACCCCATCAGAAAGTGGGCAAAGGATATGAACAGACACTTCTCAAAAGAAGACATTCATACAGCCAACAGACACATGAAAAAATGCTCATCATTACTCACCATCAGAGAAATGCAAATCAAAACCACAATGAGATACCATCTCACACCAGTTAGAATGGCAATCATTAAAAAGTCAGGAAACAACAGGTGCTGGAGAGGATGTGGAGAAATAGGAACATTTTTACACTGTTGGTGGGACTGTAAACTAGTTCAACCATTGTGGAAGATAGTGTGGCAATTCCTCCAGGATCTAGAACTAGAAATACCATTTGACCCAGCCATCCCATTACTGGGGATATACCCAAAGGATTATAAATCATCCTGCTATAAAGATTCATGCACACGTATGTTTATTGCAGCACTGTTCACAATAGCAAAGACTTGGAATAAACCCAAATATCCATCAGTGAGAGACTGGATTAAGACAATGTGGCACATATACCATGGAATACTATGCAGCCATAAAAAAGGATGAGTTCGTGTCCTTTGTAGGGACATGGATGCAGCTGGAAACCATCATTCTCAGCAAACTATGGCAAGAACAGAAAACCAAATACCACATGTTCTTACTCATAGGTGGGAATTGAACAATGAGATCACTTGGACACAGGAAGGGGAACACCACACACCAGGGCCTATTGTAGGGAGGAGGGAGGGATAGCATTAGGTGATATACCTAATGTAAATGATGAGTTAATGGGTGCAGCACACCAACATGGCACATGTATACATATGTAACAAACCTGCTAGTTGTGCACATGTACCCTAGAACTTAAGTATAACTGAAAAAAAAATAAGTAAATTTAAGAAAATATTGTAATAAATCTCTTTAAAGATAGGCAATCCAAAATAGATAGACATAGTTTTCCAGCTTTACTAGGTTTCAGATAAATTTCTATGCACTTGTCGCAATAGTAGTGGTGACAATCAGAAAGACATCATCAAACAAAAGTCAAGAGAAAAGTCCTTTTAATTGATGCTGGACGTGCTGAACGATAAATGTCCAGTCCATGCACTATGGAGACAAAGGGGAATCAGATAAGGACACAGAGAGGAAAATACGTGAAAATAGGAAACATTTCAGAAAAGTGTTTATTATAGAATTCGTTGAAAATTTCAGGAAAGCTGAAGATGTGAAGGGGTTCAGAGTGCCATACTTCTGTGTGGGGCAGAAGCAGTCCAGAGAGGCAATTTCTCTGTAAATCTTAAAAGCACAGGACCCTGTGCTAACCTCTAGCAGAAAGAAAGGCAGAGAAGGAGCATGGGATGTGGTTTGACAAAAAGGATGAGGAGAGATTTAATGTTAAGAGTTGATGCCAGATTACATGATATTGAGAAGTAAATGGGTAAACAGAGAATAAAGGGAAGCCAAATTGTATACAAAAAAAAAAAAATTTTGCACGGAAAGAGGAAGAAAAGGAGGCAATGACCAAAATGGGTACCTGAGTGAAAGAAAGTTGTTTGTTGTTTTTCTTTTGTTTTGTTTGGAGATGAAAAGAAATGAGCCGCCATGGGGGTAGAGAGAGAGAAAGTGAGAGATGAAAGATATTAAGAGAGTAGGAATGTGTTTATTGCAACTAGCTTCCTGATAAAGCTCCTAGGAGAGTTACAAATTGAGGGGTTAGTGCTTGAGAAAGTAAAATGGTTACTCTGAAACTGGATGATGAGAAACTGCTTGTGGGAAATCTATTTAGGTAGAAATATTCATGCTTATGATCTCTGTCTGAAGTGGGAGAACATATTATTCATTAAGAGTGAAGACATAGGGTAAAAATATGAAGTAATTTTTATGGGGACATGTACCTCAACGAGGTATTACTAATATGAATCAACAGGAATCCGGTTGGATTTCATAACTCCAAGAGGCCCCGACAAACCATGATAAGGAGCTGAGAAGTTGGATGGTGGGGATGACGAAGGGCTGGATAATGAATAATGAAGGGCTAGATATTTCACCACCATGGTGAAAGTGGTGGTGGAACATGCTGGGAAGGGCATCATTGAAACAATGATCATGAAGACCCAGAAGGGAAAGAGCAATCCCTAGGAAGACCAAGTGGGAAGAGAGCATTTGCACGATGCCTAAAATGTCTTTCTTAGAGACACTCAGATGGACATTTTTGCACGAGATGGAAAGCGTGTGGTAGGCAGGGACCACACAAGTATCCCTGTGTCATCCTTTCCTTGTCTTATCTCTCATTTGTGGTCTTCCTTAGCCATCCATTTGATATTATTACTATGGGCCCTGCTACACCACTACCAAATGGTTTCATATGTGCATGGTCTCTTTCTAAACAAACTGTTGTTTTGTTGTTGTTGTTTGTTTTAGAGACAGGGTCTCACTCTGTTGCCCTGTTACTCAGGCTGGAGTGCAGTGGCATGATCATAGTTCACTGCAACCTCAAACTCCGGGGCTCAAGCAGTCCTCCACCTCAGCCTCTTGAGTAACTGGGACAACAGGCACACACTATCACACTTGGCTAATTTTTTTATTATTTGTAGAGATGAGTCTCACTGTTGCCCATGCTGGTCTCAAACTCCTAACCTCAAGCAATCCTCCGGCCTTGGCCTTCCAAACAACTGGGATTACAGGTGCAAGCCACCTTGCCCAGCCTGTTACCTTCTTGAGGGAACAGATTCTGTTTTTGTAAACATCTGTTTTAGTAGGGCTAAGCCGTGTGTGTGTGTGTGTGTGTGTGTTTTACATTCACGGAATTCTATAAATCAAGAATACATTGAGTAAATAGACTCCATATTTGGGTGAATTTGAGAGAAAAGCTGCAGATCATCTGCTAGCTGTGCCCTAGTGCTCAACAATTGTAACATGAAATGTTGCCATTAGACTATACTGACCCGTAGAATGGTTTGTATTTCTATAGTGAAGTGGAATTGCTATACAAGAAACAGAATGTGTGTTGTTTGTGTCTCTGGTGGAAATAACCAGTGCTGGGACTACTACTGGGATTGTGCTTATTTCTTTAAATGTGGTGTTAATAATAAGATTTCTTTCCAATATTTTTAAAATGTGTTTTTCTGCTGCTTTATAATGAAGCCAAGAGAGAAAATGAGAGTGAGAGGGCAAGAGAAACAATGAAAGACAGGGAAAATGAGAGAGGGGGAGATTAATTCATTCTATGTCTCTCTAGGCCTCTGAACCACCTGTTTATTTCAATAAAGAACAATTATTGGATTGTTCTTGAATGTCACTGAAATAAATTTGAAAAGACATAAATAAATGGAAAGACATTCTGTGTTCATGGATTGGAATAATTAATATTGTTAAGATGGCAATATTCACCAAATTGATCTACAGATTTAACACCTTTATTAAAATACCAGCTGCTTTCCTTTTTTGCAGAAATTGACAAGCTGATCCTAAAATTTACATGAAAAAGCAAAGGACCCAACATGATATTGAAAAAGAAGAACAAATTGGAAAGCTCACACTTTGTGATTCCAAAACTGATTACAAAGCTACAGTAAGCAAGCCATTTAAATCAATGTTAGCAGTGCATGGGGGTGTGTGCTTGTAGTCCTAGCTACTAGTCCTAGGTTGGGGCAGGAGGATCGCCTGAGTCCAGGAGTTTGAGGCTGCAATGAGCTGTGATTGCACCACTGCATTCCAGCCTGGGTGACAGAGCAAGACCTTGTTCAAAAATCAATCAATCAATCAATCCATGGAATAGGATTGAGAATCCAGAAATAAGTTCATACATTTATGATCAGTTGACTTTCAACAAGGGTACTAAGGCAATTCAAAGGAGGAAAGAATAGTGTTTTCAACAAATGTTGCTGGAACAACTGAATAGTCACATGCAAAAGAATGAAATTTGACACCTATTTCACAGAATATACAAAAATTAATTTAAAATGGATCAAATTTCATATAAGATACAAAAAATTAATTTAAAATGGACCTAGATATAAGAAAACTATAAAACTCTTAGAATAAAATATAGATGTAAATCATCATGGCCTTGGATTATACAATGAATTCTCAAATATAACATCAAAAGCAAAGCACAAGCAATCAAGAAAAAAATGCATAAATCAGACTTCCTAAAAATTAAAAGCTTTTGTGTTTCAAAGGACACTATTAAGAAGCAAGAAGACAACCCACAGGACTGGAGAAAATATTTTCCAATCATATATGTGATAAGAATAAATACATACCTTAAAATTCACAATAAAAGAACAAATAACCCAATTTAAAAATGGACAAAATAGCTGAATAAATATTTCTCTAAAGAAGATATATAGATGGGCAATAAGCATATGTAAATTGGTACATCATTAGCCATCAGGAAAAAAGTAATTATGAATACGGTCAGTGAGATATCACATCACATCTACTAGGATGGCTATAATAAACAAGATAATAACAAGTGTTGGTGAAGATGTGGAGAAATTACAACTCTTGTACATTACTGTTGGGAAGGTAAAATGGTGCAGCCACTTTGGAACAAACAGTTTGGCAGTTCCTCAAAATGTTAAATATAGAGTTATGACCCAGAAATTCCACTCCTATGAATATACTCAAGAGAAATGAAACATATGTTCACACAAAATCTTGTACACAAGTGTTTCTAGCAGAATTATTCGTAATAGTCCAAAAGTGGAAACAACCCAAATGTCCATTAACTGATGAATGTATAAAATGTGGCACATCTACACCAAGGGATATTATTCAGCCATAAAAATGATTAAAGTACTGATACATGCCAAAACATGGATGAACCTTGAAAACATTGTGCTATGTGAAAGAAGCCAGACATAAAAGGCCACGTATTATATGATTTTATTTATGTAAAATGTCCAGAATAAGCAAATCCAGAGAGATAGAAAGTACATTAATGGTCGTTAGGGGCCAGGAGGAAGGGAGAAGGCAAGTGACTGCTAATAGGTATGGATTTCTTTTAGGGGTGATGAAAATGTTCTGGAATTATGTAGTAGTGATAACTACATAACTTTGTGAATATACTAAAAACCACTGAATTGCACACTTTAAAGGGTGAATTTTATGGTATGTGGATTATATACAAACAATTTTTTAAAAAGAACATTTAAACCTTAAATTTGGATTAAGTGGAGCAAAAATAAAGCAAACCAATTGCTTGATTGCATCATCTGGCTGTTTGACTGAATCATGTTGTCCTAGCTCGTTGATTCGGTTTGTCAGCCCAACAGCCCCACATAGCTTTAGTCAGAGGTGAAGAGAGAAGGATCATTTTATGTCTTGACTGCCTGTTAGCCTGTATGCTACAATAGCTGAGGCTGTCTCTTTTCATTGTACTTGTAAATATGCACTGAGGCTCTTAAATAATGGACAGAGCCAATAAACATAATGAATAGATTAATAATAAAACCAAATCATGAAAGGAAAAGAGCAAATGACTGGCGTGCAGTGTTGTCAGAACAAATTCACTGAAGTGAGAAAAACAGCCTGTTGGATTCAGCTGCTAAGGAACAGCAATTTATTTAGAAAGCAGCTGCCACTCCAGAATGGATTATTTTCTGATTAAAGTGATGAATATGTATGCATGAAAGGAAGAGGGACTGGTTAAAGATTGCACCCAGGATAACTCAATTGATTCCTTTCAGAATATTGCGACTTGGCGGTGAATCAGTACCATTGGCAGGGCATTTGCTTCTCTGCAGCAGGGTGTATGGAGTTGAAACACACTTTTCTACCTTGCCCTCCATATTGTACTAGCTTATCACAAGCCACAAAGTGAGAGAAAAGACTATTTCTGTAAGGATTTAGGATTGGGTAATTTTCATATCACTTCTGTCACTAATATGAATTATGAATGTAAATAATCACTACACTCCTTTGAACTGCTCATTCGAAGAAGGGGATTTAAGAGCAGATCTTGTGTCATGAAGAACAGAGTGCCATGCATAAGATTTCTGCAAAACAAACAAACAGAAACAAAACCTCACAAAATTAACAATAAACTTTTACCACCACAACTCCCCAGGAGTGAGTGAAGTTACAAGATGTCACTAAAACTATGGGCCTTGGGTATGTAGGTAAAAAACCTTTCTATATTCTTATTTCTTTTTATTCTTTAGATAAAAGGACAGAACTCTCGGCTTCTCTCAGTGGCCAATAAGTCTCCTCCCCATCCAGTAGAGCCTAAATATGATGGAACAGAACCAGGATTCCCACCCTACCTCTGGCCATATCCTCTTTGGTTGTACCAGCCAGGAGCTTTGAAAGAGCTTAGTGGCAATGAAGTAAGGGTCAGATTCCAGGTTTATATCCCAGTTCTGATAACTATTTGATCTTGGGCACATTACTGACTTTTTAAACCTCAGCTTCCTTATCTGTACAGTGGAGATAATTATAGTATCTAATCTACAGGAGTGTCTGAGGATTAAATGAGGCAATAAATAGAGCTTTGGACATGGAGTAGTCAGTACATATTAAGCTGTTGCTGATATCCCTCTCTCCTTGCCTAAATATTCCCTCTATATACATGTAAGAGGGGAGATATTTGGTTACTAGTTTAGAATATCAAATGTAAATATAAATCACTAGAAAAAGAATGACTTTACCTATAATTTGGGACTGTATTCTGAAAATATGAAACTCTACTGAACTGTTGAAAAGAAATTTCTTTCTGGAATTCACCTCCTCTGGAATAATTTGGCTCAGCGTAACAACCCACAAGGCAGGTACAGGTGACAGGAAAATCTGGGGATCAGCTAACTATTCCACTGCCTCATCCTGTGATACACATAGGAAGTAAGGACACCAAGAATAAATTGTTCAGTGTAGGAGAGTGGGAAGAAGGTGGCTTTCTGTGTGGTTACTCTGCTCCCCTGAATGATCCTGATTGCAGAGAAAGCTAATCACAGGTTTCCAAGAGTGGATCCAGGATTCATTGATTTAGCGGATCAACTAGTTCTTTTGCCGGCAGCCTGTGGTATTTCTGCAGTTTGGGGTTTAGGGAGAAAAATAACATTAGACACCAAAAGAAATGAGGTTATGTGATCATGGCACATGAGTGTTCATCTGACTTTTTTCAGGGGGGATTGTGGTAAAAGGGAGTTACTGAGTATCCTTGTAAAGCATTGCTGAATTTTCAATTTGCACGTGTGTGTGTGTGTATGTGTGTGTGTGTTTGATGCTTGTGTTATATGCCAGGCACATGGTTTCTTTAACTGGAAGAACTTTGTTTCATCAACAACCTTGTAGAGCAACTGCTATGTGTAAAGCATAACTTTAAAAACTCTTTGTTTTTATGCAAACTTAAGGGTTTCCCAGTGAGGAAAAGCTGTTTTAGTAGAGGAATAGCTACTATTCTTTTTCTGAGGAGGAAAAAATATGACTCCCTTGTCATGAAAAAGTCACAGAGGTTCATGCTACTGTCACAGACAGCTAACATGACAAATTGTTCCTTTTCTGTTTATGTTGAAAATAAGTAAAAGCAGCAGCAGCAGCAGCAGTTGAGCCAAAGGGAAGGCAATCCAGGTTCTAGATTTAGTCCTAATAGTTAAGCAGGGTAAAGAATACGTGTGCCTGTGACCAAAGGAAGTTGTGGCAGATGGGTAAAGTTTTTCATATTAAGATAGCCTGAAATCCCTGATTTGTCTCAATAAGATGTTTAGGGAGGGTAAATAATATAAGAACTCAAGATAAGTTAGAAAGGAACCTTTGCAAAAACCTGAGGATATAAATCAGGGTTGGATTGAACATTCATAAATAACAATGTGAGAAAGATTGCTGATTTTACCTAAGTGACTTCTTTGAATCTTGTATGTTTCGTACATTTGTTACATCATTTTAAATGGCTGTGTTTAATGTTGGCTATTTAAATAAGGAACTTTGCTTTTGCTTTAAAAATGAAGAATAATGCAACAGATATCATGGCAACCTTTCTCTTTCAGGTTACCTGGCTGCTTGCAGCATAAGACAGATAATTATTAAATATTAGTATAAAGGAAAGTTTAAGAAAGCAACTGACTGTTTTCTCTCCGAAAAAGGCCAACTTTGATTCTCAACACTCTCTAGACAATCTTAGATATTTGCCTCTTATTATCTTAATTATCTCTTATTTCTTATTTGCCCCTTATTATTCCATTTTTCATAGTATTCTAAGGTAGTATCTAACCTAAAGCTTCCTGTTTCAACTACGCTTAATTTCTT
Organism: Papio anubis; assembly: GCF_008728515.1. Lineage (NCBI taxonomy): Eukaryota > Metazoa > Chordata > Mammalia > Primates > Cercopithecidae > Papio > Papio anubis. The sequence goes on along the minus strand of NC_044976.1, from coordinate 118,871,238 downwards.
GTCTACTATACACAAAAGAAAGAAAAGCCACTAGTGTTTGACCTGGCGTAAGTAGTGAGAAATGAGGAAGGAAAAGAGGAAGGGTATTAAGACTAGATGACAAAACTAAAAAGACCAGAGAGACGTGCTGTCTGCATTCCCCGGCCCCAGACATGAAGATCCACACAGGAGGAAGAGTAGAGAAAAGCAAGGAGGGAGGCTCATCAGTCTGGGTGGCCCAGAGAAACACAACCATGCTAGCTTCTGTCACACTGCCTGGACATTGGCTGGGTCTGTCAGTACCTCAGGTCAGAAGGCAGACTCTCACCCAGGAAATTGCCTAATTTCTACAATCAGCTCGTTGTCAAATGATGCATTATTCTTCTGTAGCTGCAAAACTCCTCATACCTATTTTGGCATCTATCTGAGGTCTCTTTATTTATCTCTCAGGATTTCGAATGTGTCCTCAAACTATGAAAACCTGGTGGTTAATAAAATCTAAGCCCAGCTCAGAAGGAGACTGTTCATTTACCCAACAAATGCCATGATGGACCTGGTACTGTTACAGCTACTGGGAATGCAAAGATAAGGAAGGCAGCATGTCCTCTTTCTACCATGTGTGCTGAGAAAGATGCTGTAGAAAAGACTGATACTTAAACCAGTACTATTGTAAGGTAGATAAACGTGAAGATAAGGGACATGCACTGTAATGAAAGAACACAGCAAGGGTACTTGACTCAGGAGGGTTTGTCAGGGAATACTTCCTAGGGCAAGAGACATTTTAGGGAGACCTAAAAAGTGTACAGGTATTAGTCTGGTGAAGAAGAAGGTGAAAAGATTATCAGACAGCGGGAACAGCATATGGAAAAATCCAAAGATGAAAGAAACGCCAGTGTGGCTGGAGAATGGAGTATGTGTGCCTGTGTGTGTATGTGTGTGTGTGTGTGTGTGTGCATGTATGCACACATGCACATGAGTGTATGTGATTGGGAGAAGGAGGTAGCAGGAGACATGTCAGACATAAACCATTGCCAACCCAGTAGCCAGTCTCTTACTTCTTCCCAGATAAACACGCAGTAGATGTTTCTTAACCTCAGGGAAGAGAGCCTCTACCTAGCGTACAGAATAAGTCATGATTGGCCTAACCAGTTTTAGAAATCTCAGGAGAGCAATGATTGCTGTATTATCAAGTGTATGAAAAGAACAGCCTCCTCTTGAGAGGGCCACAGGGTTGTTCTCTGATCTCTCAGGAATTAGCTTCCCCCTGGGAAGGTTATCTTGCTGAGTCATTTCAGAGGTTTCATGGCTGTGGAGACCTCAGTTTTTCTATATGATCTGTACTATGATCCAGAATGAGTGAGACAGATCAAGGGAGAGATTTAGCTTTCAAGTTAATAGCTTCTAAGGGAGTGATAAGGCATATAGTAGATTCATGTTCCTGCAGTAGGGGTGGTGAGATTCTCTCTCTTTCCTCCAAGCAGTAACTACCCTTTGCTCTCCAGTTTACACTATACTGCAGAGGTTCTCAACCTTTTGTGGACATCAGAATCAATTGGAAAGCTTGTTAATGTTCAGATTCCTGGGCCCAGTCTTTAGTGATTATGATTTAGTGGTTTAGGACAATATCTAGTAATCATTTTAAACAAGCACCCAGGTGATTCTGATGCATAAAGTCCTTGAACTACACTTTGGGAAATTTGACATTACAGGCTCGATAACTTCAGGGCCCTAATAATGCAATCAGCTAAAAGTCACTCCTTATAGCTATATAAAACTCATATGATATGCCTACATATATCAAATTATTTCATTTGTTACATCAAATCTGCACTAAATACAAAACCATATCTTTTTTGGCATCATGTTTTGTTTATATTTATCAGTCTCACTCCCAGTGTTGAAATTGCCACTTCATCCATTTTTGGTGGATGCTTCTGACTATATTTTCTCAGCAACCCTTTTCCTTTTGACAGTCATTCATCTGATGATCTTACTGTTTACATCACTTGGATAACATGCTTGTTGAGTAAGGATAAGGAATGTTTTGCTTTGTGACCTAAGTTATTTCTACTCCTTTTTAGTTACAGGCAAAGTTTTTAAAACATGCAACAAATAAAAATGTTAGGTTGAGTAATGAAACAGAATCAGGTGTCCCAAATTACTTGTTTGCCCTAAAAAATAATATTTGTTTCTGGTATCCGAGAATACTAGAGGTGTCAGAGAATTTAGAATTCATTATTTAATTCAAATTTGGTTGACCATAATCACATGAACTACTATTTATTGAGTACCTACTATGTGCATGGTATTTTAGGTGCTTTGCATGCATTGATTCACGCAATCCTCACAATAACACCAGAGGGAAGGAACATTATTCCTCAAGGAACCAGGCTTTTAAAAGCATCTCAACAGGCTTGATAAATGAGGACAACCAACTAAGAAGGATAAATATAAAGCCATTTACCTGGTTTCTAAACCCAGCTGTACAAGCCTGGAATGAATAAGATTGGACTGCACAGTGGTTTACAGGAGACAACATGGGTGCTTCAGTTGACTATTAGTTACATTGGTGTTAGAGGACCACTGCCAGAAAAGTTAAGTGTTCAGAAGTATATGAACAGAAGCCTTATCCAGCTCTACTCCCTGTTGGTTTTGCCTCACTGTTGTGTGGGGTTCATCCAGGCTCTGCATGTTATGAGAAATTTTGGCTAAGCAGACCCCTAGAGGAGAGATGGAGGATCTTGAAATACATTTATTTGAAGAACACATAAAGGAATAGAGAATATTAGATCCCAAATAATGTGAAACCTGCTTCAAATACTTGAAGGGCTGTAAGATGGACTCATGAAGGAACTATGTGTGGCTCTGAGAGCAGCAAAAGGCACTATAAGTAGACGTCACAGGAAAGCAACTTTCTTTCTTTCTTTCTTTTCTTATTTTATTTTTATTTTTATTTTTTGAGACATAGTGTTGCTGTGCTGCTCCAGCTGATCTTAAACTCTGGGCCTCAGGCATCCTCCCACCTCAGCTTCCTGAGTAGCTGGGATTAGAGTCTTGAGCTATCACACTAGGCTGGCTGAAATCTCAACACAGTACAAAGGAACACTTTCCAGCAATACCAGCTGTCCAACCATGGGGTGGGCTGCTGTGGGAGGCAGCAGTCTCCCTATCAGTGGAAGCACCATGGAGAGGTGGAGTGCCATTTACCCTGGAGGTTTGGGAGGAAATTCATTCCTGGATATGGGATGGTGTCTTATGATCTTTCGAGTTCCTTTCCAACTTTGAGAATTTGTTATTCTGGGGCAACAAACAGGTATTAGGAAACTACTATGCAAGAGATCCTATATCAATGCATTGAAGGACAAAAAAAAATGAATAAGGCATAATTACTGCCTTCAAATGACTTACCAGCTAGTGGATAAACAGGTTACAAAATAAATACTGAGCAAGCGCGCCCAAGATGGCTGAAGAGGAACAGCTCCAGCCTCCAGCTCGCAGCGTGAGTGACACAAAGACGGGTGATTCCTGCATTTTCAACTGAGATACCAGGTTCATCTCACTGGGGAATGCCAGACAATCGGTGCTGGTCAGCTGGTGCAGCCTGACCAGGGAGAGCTAAAGCAGGGCGAGGCATTGCCTCATCTGGGAAGCGCAAGGGGGAAGGGAATCCCTTTTCTAGCCAAGGGAAACTGAGACACACAACACATGGAAAATCGGGTAACTCCCACCCTAATACTGTGCTTTACCAAGGGTCTTAGCAAATGGCACACCAGGAGATTATATCCCACACCTGGCCGGGAGGGTCCCACGCCCATGGAGCCTCCCTCATTGCTAGCACAGCAGTCAGAGATCTAACTGCAAGGTGGCAGTGAGGCTAGGGGAGGGGCACCCACCATTGCTGAGGCTTAAGTAGGTAAACAAAGCCGCCTGGAAGCTCTAACTGGGTGGAGCCCACTGCAGCTCAAGGAGGCCAGCCTGCCTCTGTAGACTCCTCCTCTGGGGACAGGGCATAGCTAAACAAAAAGCAGCAGAAACCTCAGCAGAGGTAAATGCCCCTGTCTGATAGCTTTGAAGAGAGCAGTGGATCTCCCAGCACGGAGGTTGAGACCTGAGAACAGACAGACTGCTGCTCAAGTGGGTCCCTGACCCCTGAGTAGCCTAACTGGGAGACATCCCCCACTAGGTGCAGACCTACACCTCACACCTCACACGGGAGGGTACACCCCTAAGATGAAGCTTCCAGAGCAAGAATCAGACAACAACACTCACTGTTCAGCAATATTCTATCTTCTGCAGCCTCCACTGCTGATACCCAGGCAAACAGGGTCTGGAGTGGACCTCAAGCAAATTCCAACAGACCTACAGCTGAGGGTCCTGACTGTTAGAAGGAAAACTAACAAACAGAAAGGACACCCACACCAAAACCCCATCAGTACATCACCATCATCAAAGACCAAAGGCAGATAAAACCACAAAGACGGGGAAAAAGCAGTGCAGAAAAGCTGGAAATTCAAAAAATCACAGCACATCTCGCACTCCAAAGGAACGTAGCTCATCACCAGCAACGGAACAAAGCTGGATGGAGAATGACTTTGATGAGTTGAGAGAAGAAAGCTTCAGTCGATCAAACTTCTTAGAGCTAAAGGAGGAACTACGTAACCAGTGCAAAGAAATTAAAAACCTTGAAAAAAGAATGTATGAATGGATAACTAGAATAATCAGTGCAGAGAAGACCTTAAAAGAACTGATAGAGATGAAAACCATAACACGAGAACTACGTGATAAATGCACAAATTCAGTAACTGACTCAATCAACTGGAAGAAAGAGTATCAGCAATTGAAGATCAAATGAATGAAACGAAGCGAGAAGAGAAGCATGGAGAAAAAAGAGTAAAAAGAAATGAACAAAGCCTCCAAGAAGTATGGGATTATGTGAAAAGACCAAATCTACGTCTGATTGGTGTGCCTGAAAGTGATGGGGAAAATGGAATCAAGTTGGAAAACACTCTGCAGGATATCATCCAGGAGAACTTCCCCAACCTAGTAAGGCAGGCCAACATTCAAATTCAGGAAGTACAGAGAATGCCACAATGATACTCCCTGAGAAGAGCAACTCCAAGACACATAATTGTCAGATTCACCAAAGTTGAAATGAAGGAAAAAATGTTAAGGGCAGCCAGAGAGAAAGGTAGGGTTACACATAAAGGGAAGCCCATCAGACTAACAGCAGATCTCTCGGCAGAAACTCTCCAAGCCAGAAGACAGTGGGGGCCAATATTCAACATTCTTAAAGAAAAGAATTTTCAACCCACAATTTCATATCCAGCCAAACTAAGTTTCATAAGTGAAGGAGAAATAAAATCCTTTACAGACCAGCAAATGCTTAGAGATTTTGTCACCACCAGGCCTGCCCTACAAGAGATCCTAAGGAAGCACTAAACATGGAAAGGAACAACTGGTACCAGCCATTGCAAAAACATGTCAAAATGTAAAGTCCATCGATGCTAGGAAGAAACTGCATCAACTGGTGAGCAAAATAACCAGCTAATATCATAATGACAGGATCAAGTTCACACATAACAATATTAACCTTAAATGTAAATGGACTAAATGGTCCAATTAAAAGACACAGACTGGCAAATTGGATAAAGAGTCAACACCCATCAGTTTGCTGTATTCAGGGGACGCATCTCACATGCAGAGACACACATAGGCTCAAAATAAAGGGATGGAGGAAGATCTAACAACCAAATGGAAAACAGAAAAGAAGCAGGAGTTGCAATCCTAGTCTCTGATAAAACAGACTTTAAATCATCAAAGATCAAAAGAGACAAAGAAGGCTATTACATAATGGTAAAGGGATCAATTCATCAGGAAGAGCTAACTATCCTAAATATATATGCACCCAATACAGGAGCACCCAGATTCATAAAGCAAGTCCTTAGAGACTTACAAAGAGACTTAGGCTCCCATACAATAATAATGGGAGACATTAACACCCCACTGACAACATTAGACAGATCAATGAGACAGAAAGTTAACAAGGATATCCAGGAATTGAACTCTACTCTGCACTAAGTGGACCTAATAGACATTGACAGAACTCTCCACCCCAAATCAACAGAATACACATTCTTCTCAGCACCACATCGCACTTATTCCAAAATTGACCACATAGTTGGAAGTAAAGCACTCCTCAGAAAATGTACAAGAACAGAAATTATAACAAACTGTCTCTCAGACCTCAGTGCAATTAAAGTAGAACTCATGACTAAGAACCTCAATCAAAACTGCTCAACTACATAGAAACTGAACAACCTGCTCCTGACTGACTACTGGGTACATAACAAAATGAAGGCAGAAATAAAGATGTTCTTTGAAACCAATGAGAACAAAGATACAACATACCAGAATCTCTGGGACACATTTAAAGTAGTGTGGAGAGGGAAATTTATAGCACTAAATGCCCACAAGAGAAAGCTGGAAAGATCTAAAATTGACACCCTAACATCACAATTAAAAGAACTAGAGAAGCAAGAGCAAACACTTCAAAAGCTAGCAGAAGGCAAGAAATAACTAAGATCAGAGCAGAACTGAAGGAGACAGAGACACAAAAAAACCTCCAAAAAATAAATGAATCCAGGAGTTGGTTTTTCGAAAAGTTCAACAAAATTGATAGACCACTAGCAAGACTAACAAAGAAGAAAAGAGAGAAGAATAAAATACATGCAATAAAAAATGATAAAGGGGATATCACCACCGACCCCACAGAAATACAAACTACCATCAGAGAATACTCTAAACACCTCTACGCAAATAAACTAGAAAACCTAGAAGAAATGGATAATTTCCTGGACACTTACACTCTCCCAAGACTAAACCAGGAAGAAGTTGAATCGCTGAATAGACCAGTAGCAGACTCTGAAATGGAGGCAATAATTAATAGCCTATCAACCAAAAAAAGTCCAGGAACAGACGGATTCACAGCCGAATTCTACCAGAGGTACAGGGAGGAGTTGGTACCATTCCTTTTGAAACTATTCCAATCAATAGAAAAAGAGGGAATCCTCCCTAACTCTTTTTATGAGGCCAACATCATCCTGATAACAAACCCTGATAGAGACACAACAAAAAAAGAGAATTTTAGACCAATATCCCTGATGAACATCGATGCAAAAATCCGCAATAAAATACTGGCAAATCGAATCCGGCAGCACATCAAAAAGCTTATCCACCATGATCAAGTGGGCTTCATCCCTGGGATGCAAGGCTGGTTCAATATATGCAAATCAATAAACGTAATCCAGCATATAAACAGAACCAAAGACAAAAACCACATGATTATCTCAATAGATGCAGAAAAGGCCTTTGACAAAATTCAACAGCCCTTCATGCTAAAAACTCTCAATAAATTTGGTATTGATGGAATGTATCTCAAAATAATAAGAGCTATTTATGACAAACCCACAGCCAGTATCATACTGAATGGGCAAAAACTGGAAGCATTCCCTTTGAAAACTGGCACAAGGCAGGGATGCCCTCTCTCACCACTCCTATTCAACATAGTGTTGGAAGTTCTGGCTAGGGCAATCAGGCAAGAGAAAGAAATCAAGGGTATTCAGTTAGAATACTGAAGAAGTCAAATTGTCCCTGTTTGCAGATGACATGATTGTATATTTAGAAAACCCCATTGTCTCAGCCCAAAATCTCCTTAAGCTGATAAGCAACTTCAGCAGAGTCTCAGGATACTAAATCAATGTGCAAAAATCACAAGCATTCTTATACACCAGTAACAGACAAACAGAGAACCAAATCATGAATGAACTCCCATTCACAATAGCTTCAAAGAGAATAAAATACCTAGAAATCCAACTTACAAGGGATGTAAAGACCTCTTCAAGGAGAACTACAAACCACTGCTCAGTGAAATAAAAGAGGACCCAAACAAATGGAAGAATATACCATGCTCATGGATAGGAAGAATCAATATCGTGAAAATGGCCATAGTGCCCAAGGTAATTTATAGATTCAATGCCATCCCCATCAAGCTACCAATGACTTTCTTCACAGAATTGGAAAAAACTGCTTTAAAGTTCATATGGAACCAAAAAAGAGCCCGCATTGCCAAGACAATCCTAAGCCAAAAGAACAAAGCTGGAGGCATCACGCTACCTGACTTCAAACTATACTACAAGGCTTCAGCAACCAAAACAGCATGGTACTGGTACCAAAACAGAGATATAGACCAATGGAACAGAACAGAGCCCTCAGAAATAACACCACACATCTACAACCATTTGATCTTTGACAAACCTGACAAAAACAAGAAATGGGGAAAGGATTCCCTATTTAGTAAATGGTGCTGGGAAAATTGGCTAGCCATAAGTAGAAAGCTGAAACCAGGTCCTTTCCTTACTCCTTATATGAAAATTAATTCAAGATGGATTAGAGACTTAAATGTTAGACCTAATACCATAAAAACCCTAGAAGAAAACCTAGGTAATACCATTCAGGACATAGGCATGGGCAAGGACTTCATGTCTAAAACACCAAAAGCAACGGCAACAAAAGCCAAAATTGACAAATGGGATCTAATTAAACTCAAGAGCTTCTGCACAGCAAAAGAAACTACCATCAGAGTGAACAGGCAGCCTACAGAATGGGAGAACATTTTTGCAATCTACTCATCTGACAAAGGGCTAATATCCAGAACCTATAAAGAACTCAAACAAATTTACAAGAAAAAAACAAACAATCCCATCAAAAAGTGGGCAAAGGATATGAACAGACACTTCTCAAAAGAAGACATTCATACAGCCAACAGACACATGAAAAAATGTTCACCATTACTTGCCATCAGTGAAATGCAAATCAAAACCACAATGAGATACCATCTCACACCAGCTAGAATGGCAATCATTAAAAAATCAGGAAACAACAGGTGCTGGAGAGGATGTGGAGAAATAGGGACACTTTTACACTGTTGGTGGGACTGTAAACTAGTTCAACCATTGTGGAAAACAGTGTGGCGATTCCTCAAGGATCTAGAACTAGAAATACCATTCAACCCAGCCATCTCATTACTGGGGATATACCCAAAGGATTATAAGTCATGCTGCTATAAAGACACATGCACACGTATGTTTATTGTGGCACTATTCATAGTAGCAAAGACTTGGAATCAACCCAAATGTCCATCAGTGACAGACTGGATTAAGAAAATGTGGCACATACACACCATGGAATACTATGCAGCCATAAAAAAGGATGAGTTCGTGTCCTTTGTAGGGACATGGATGCAGCTGGAAACCATCATTCTCAGCAAACTATCACAAGAACAGAAAACCAAATACTGCATGTTCTCACTCACAGGTGGGAATTGAACAATGAGAACACTTGGACACAGGAAGGGGAACATCACACACCGGGTCCTATTGTGGGCAGGTGGAAGGGAGCAGGGATAGCATTAGGAGATATACCTGATGTAAATGACAAGTTAATGGGTGCAGCATACCAACATGGCATCTGTATACATATGTAACAAACCTGTACGTTGTGCACATGTACCCTAGAACTTAAAGTATAATTTAAAAAAAACTTGAAACAAGAAGGTCTAGAAACAAATGTTCCCAGACTATATATTTCAAAGGAAGAATTACCATGAAAGGAATGAACTTTCAAGTTCAGGGGTCCCTACACTCAGGTGCCTATTTTGTGCCCAGAACCACGAAAGCACAATTAAATATGCTGCTTTCAATCTTTACAAACAATCCTGCAAGTCAGATATTAATATTATTCCCATTATATAAACAAAGGAACTGAGACTTAAAGAAGTGGCTTGTCTAATATTCCTAGCTAGTACAAATCAGAGCTCAGTCTCTCTGATTCCAAAACTCACCAGCTATGCTAAAGCAAAAATCAAAATGTAGTAGGGAAGGGTATCTAATAGTCATTCTGAGAGATAATTAAAAATCAACAATGTTTAGTGTCACTTAAAAAAAAAAAAAGACCAGAGCAACCCCTTTCTGAACCACTTTGCATTTGACTGTTTTTGAGTTGTATGTTAATATTCCACGTTAACACTTTTTTTTGCAAAATAAATAAATAATCAGGACAGGATTAAAAAAATAATAATAATAAAATAAATACCTTTGGGAGGCAGCGGCGGGCAGATCACGAGGTCAGGAGATCGAGACCACCCAGGCTAACATGGTGAAACCCCATCTCTACTAAAAACACAAAAAATTAGCCCAGCTTGGTGGCACACACCAGTAATCACAGGTACTCGGGAGGCTGAGGCAGGAGAATCACTTGAACCCAGGAGGCAGAGGTTGCAGTGAGCCAAGATCGTGCCACTGCACTCCAGCCTGGGTGAAGAGGGAGACTCCATCTCAATAAATAAATAAATAAATGGCCAGGCACAGTGGTTTAAAACTGTAATTCCACCATTTTGGGAGTCTGAGGCTGGAGGATCGCTGGAGCCCAAGAGTTCAAGACCAGCCTGGGCAGCATAGCAAGACCCTGACTCTATAAAAAAAATTATCCAGGTGTGGTGGCACACACCTGTAGTCCCAGCTACCTGGGAGGCTGAAGTGGGAGAATCTCTCGAGCTCAAGAGTTCAAGGCTGCAGTGAGCTGATTGTGCCACTGCACACTAGCCTGGGTAAGAGAAAATAATTTTTTAAATATCAAGACAAGAATTTACTGAGCTCGACTATGTAATAGGTACTATATCTCTACTAATAAATCATAAAATGTACCCTCATAGTAACTCTGTGATTTGGGGATTATTGCTCAAATAATAAGAGGTTTTGCTTTCCATCACACTTCAGTTTCACACAAACTTCTGTTCATTCTTTGGCAAACTGTTTTAAACAAAAACTTATGTGAATGCAGTTCTTTATAAGCTGAAGTGTATTTACGTCTGACAAGTGTGCATGATCTACACATATTTCATGTTTCTTCTTTGCCAATACCAAGCTCTGGTCACTTCTTCTGTCCTTTTCTCTGGTGCCACTCCCAGGCTGCTGAGAATTTCTGTGAATAACCACAAAGCCGTGCTCCTAGGGTCCACTCTGATAACATGCAATCTTCCCTAGGCTGGACTCTCACTGCTGTTCAGGCAATCACTTTACTCATCTCTTGTTGAGTTGCTGATGCATCTCTCATAGTATCTATTCCAATTTTTTCCATATTCTTTAAGACTCCCCTAACCCCACTCCTTCTCCAGGATCACTTCATTCTTAGCAGATGGTCATTCTACTAGAATTTAGCTCCCCCGTTCCTTCAAATGGATGCTCCCCTGACTTCACACAAGGGACACTCAGTCACCATAGCAACCGCTGCCGGCTTTGGTTCATTTCCTCAGAAACCCCAACTGGTAGAGATGGCTGAATCGAGGAATTTTTGCAGGAAAATTTTGGGAGCTCTTGATACTGAGGGCTGAAATTTCAAAGGCAGCTTTAAATTTAAATAACCAGAAAATAACAGATCCATAAGCACAAAGGAGAAGCAAAGGGTGGGTCTAGAAACAGCAATTTCTTGTCTGCTAGCTTCTTGAGGGAAGTCATAGGTTCTGTGAAAACAAAAAGAGGTGGGGATCAGCTGGAGTTCGAGGTCCTGATATCAAAAGACATCATTATGTCTTGTTTCATTGTTTCCAATGTATATTGGAGGTGCAGACTTTAAAGGAAGAAAATGAATATCTAACATTATTTCTCCTTTAATTTCAAATTGACTTGTGGAGTTACGGGGGTAGCATGGGATACTGTAAGCCCATTTAGCAAACATTTGTTGCTCTTCTCTTTGTGTCAGACATTGTGCTAGGATATGGAAAAGAATGAACACAATATACAATCTGTATCTGTCCTAATGGGAGATACATACACACTAAGAAAAATGGAAAAGTTTACAATTAGACCAAAGTCAGCTCTTCCAGAGACATGTCTGTCATAAAGCACAAGCATTTGCAAGTCTACCTGGGAACTCCATGAATTTGCAGAATGCTGTTTGATAAAGAAACCGCTCAGCCCTTATAGCACATCCAAGTTACCAAAGCGTTTGAATTAGTTCACCGTAAGGCAATAAGCTCTCCTTTAAAAGGCTCATCCTTCTCAGTTCTTGGGTGTTTGAATTTTCTCTTTCCTTTGTCACCCTAAAACTTAATTACACAGCAGCTGAGAAAGAAGACCTCTCTTGACCAAAATTTGAGGATTAAAAATGTGGGATTATACAACAAATAACTATAATAAAATGTGGTCCCTCTGTAATCCACACAAGAATAAAGAAGAGTGGGAAACACAGGAAAAAGGGCATTTTATTTTGTCCTAGGGACTTGGAAGAGGAAGAGTTAGTTAAAGCTTCATGAAAGAGAAAATGTTTCAGCTGTAATTTGTCTTCCTCCTGTATTCCTAAGTGATAAATTATATTCTCCTTTTTGGAAATTAAAAAAATACATTTTTTAATTGCAAGAGAAATATATACAGAAATTAGAAAAGCACCATAAAAGTTTGAATTCCAGTCCACTCTTCACAGATGAGCAACCGTGAAGCTTCTGAGGACACTCTGTAATCCTGAGTACAGGGGTTTTAGAAACCAAGTGATGAAGACAGCATTTGTTATAATCAGGCCTTTAAAAACAAAACACTGTAAAGAACACTAACTGGGATTGGGAAAGTGGGAAGAGAGGGAAACTGTCCAGGAAGCTAATTCCTTTGTAACTCTTGCCAGCCTCAGTCTAGACTTGCCAGAGGATCTTTGCTAGGTTATGGATTTTAGGTGTTTTCATTAAAGACTGTCTGGAATAGAGCCTCATTCCTCCTGTACCCCAGAAGGCAATAGTCACTGATTCACTCTTCATATCCCTTAAGCTTGCATGACTTAATTTCTTTCTTCCCATTAAATTAGAATAAAAAAAAAAAAACTCTTATTAGTTTCCTCCAAGGGTTTTGGAAAGATAAAGGAAACTGTCAAGTCTTAAGAGTGTCATAAACCTTGGGGACACACATGGCACTCAAATACTAGAGATGATGTCTAATGATACCATTTTCAAAAATATCTTTCATTATTTTGCCATGTCCTGAAATCCCATAAAAGCATAACAGAAATGAGTTTGGGATTTTACTGAATTAAAATTTGTAAAGAAGGAGGAAAAGGATGATAATGATAATGTCGTTGACTTTCATTATTGTTCATTGCAAATTCCACGAAAAAGTAAAATATTAGTCAAGATGCAAAATTAGATGACTGCATAGTCAAGAAAGCAAGGTAAGGTGCTTAAAATTTAACAAGACTGATGAAAGCAAAAAGAACAACATCAATCAAAATCTCAAGTTGTACATTGGCAGCACTTTCTGTGCTATCTCCCAAGTTTTTCTAGGTCTCCACCTATTATACTGGGAATCACCGACATTGCTGAAAGCATGTTAAAGGCATTAATTATCTAACTTACTGTCTTAATTACCTATGCACATCTCAGGAAAATTGCAAAGGGATAGGTATCAGGAACCCTTCTTTGGTGACAGAAAAGCAAGTGACAAAAGAGAAGCGATTTGTCCTAAAACATCTAAAAGGCAGCTTGGAAATAACAGGTAGACTCAAGTTTGGTTCAGCCCAAACTTTAAAAAAAAAAAAAAATGCCATTCTTCTCATTCACTGACACCAAAATATTCACCTTCACCTACAAAATTATATTTTTTTCTGGCATGATTTTTTTCCCTTCGTTCAGCCTCAGAGATAATACTAATGATTACCAGCCATGGTAGTGAAAGCCAAGCTTAATCACCATAATTGACAATTAAGTTGGGTAACAACACAGAGACAGGTGATTTCACACAAGGCTAATGAAAATGGGCTATTAAAATCCACACACGTTTGGCAGCAATTATGAGCTCCTGGAGCCATTTGCTTTGAAATGTGCACATTTCACAGGTGGCTGCCTGCCAACAAGACAACTTTGAGCAGGACCGAGAAAGCAAGAGGAAAAGACAGAGTTACCGGAGATTTTCTTAAGTGCCATTGCTTTTCAGTGGCTTGCTGGATCCTTATCATTACAGGCCAGATATTTTAAAGTCAAAGAAAGATGCAAAGTTCACAGCTGCAGAGAATGACAGACACCCCATTTTCCTATAGAACCACGATGGTATTGGCAGAGGACAAGGGAGTGGGCACTAGTGAATACAGAAGGGCAAAGTAGAGAGGATTCCATGAAATAAGTGCTGGACTATGTAAGAGAGGTCTGGAGCCCGGATGTCTTGTCTAGAGTACACAGAAGATACTTAACAGTTTTCACAAAGTGTGAAATGGAAGTAATACTCTCTGCTTCCCAAATATGATAGTATGGTTAAATGAGTTCAGTTCCTTGAAGGGCACTTGAATTCAGAGGCTGAGGTTACTTTGCTGCAGTTTCGTGCATCTCCTAGCTCCCTGCTGTTACTCTCGTATATCAGTATGCCACCATTCTGCTCAAAGCCCCTCTCCTTTAAGCTCTTTACTGTCTGGGTATACTAGTTAGTAGGGAAGTTAGTCAACTTTTTTTAATGACAGGAAACCAAATAACAAAGAGTGTTGACAACTTGCCTGAAAGTAGACTGGGAATCACATCTATATTCAAATACAACAGTCGAATCTTGTTTTTTAGCCACTCTGACAATCTTTTAATTGGTACATTTAGACCGTTCTCACTTAAAGTGATTATTGATATTGTTGAGTCAATATTTACCGTTTGTAACTGTTTTCTATTCATTGTACTTGTTCTTTTTTAAAATCTCTTTTTCTGCATTTTCTGGTTTTATATGATTCAATTTTATCTCTTCTTTTAGCATATCAGTTACTCTCTTTTCAATTTTTTAAGTAGTTGCCCTATGGTTTGCCATACACATACATGTACAGTTAATATTTCTTCCTCTTCCTGTGCTGTGAAAGTACCCTATAACAGAGTATTTCCAATTTTTCCCTCTCGTCTCTTACGACATTACTGTCATTCATTTTATTGGTCCATTTGAATACAATCACCAATACATTGTTACTGTTATTACCTTAAATAATTATCTTTTCAATCAATTAAGAATAAGACAAACAAAACATTTTACTTTACTTTTACTTCTTCATTCCCTGACAATTTTCCTTTCTTTATGTGGATCCAAGTTTCTGACCTAGATCATCTTCCTGCTCCATGAAGAACGACTTTAGTTTTTCTTACAGGGCAAGGTGTGCTGACAACGACTTCTCTCAATGTTGGTTTCTGTGAAAAAGTCTTTAGTTCTTCTTCAGTTTTGAAGAATAAATTCACTAGATATAGAACTCTAGGTTAGTGGGTTTATTTGTCTCAACACTTTAAATATTTCACTCCATTCTCTTCCTGCTTGTGTGGTTTCTGATGAGAAGTCATCTATAATACTTTTCCTTGTTTCTCTATAAGTAAGTTGTTCTTTCCTCTGGCTTTTTTGAAGGATTTCTCTTTGTCTTTCTCAAGTTTGAATATGATATACCTACGCATAGTGTTTTTTTGGTTTTTGTTGTTTTGTTTTGTTTTGACATTTATCCTGCTTGGTGTTCTCTGAGCTAACTGAAACTGCCGTTTCGTGTCTGTCATTATTTTAGAAAAGTCTTGGACATTTTTATTTCAAATGTATCTTCTGCTCCATTCTTTTTCTTCTCCTGGTATTTCAGTTGTGCACGTTACACTTACCGAAATTGTTTCACAGTTCTTGGATGTTGTATTGTAATTGTTTCACTCTATTTGGTCTTTACATTTATGTTATGGGAGTTTCTATTAATTCATCTTCAAGTTCATGGATTCTTTCTTCAGCCATATTCAGTCTATTGAGACCATCAAAGATATTCTTTATTTCTGTCACACTGTTTTTGATTCTTTCTTAGCGTTTTCATCTCTCTGTTTACATTACCAATCTGGTCTTTCATGTTGTCCACCATTTTCTTTAGAGCCCTTAACAGGTCATAGTTATTTAAATTTCCAGCCTAGAAAAAAACAATTTGTATCATAGCTAGGTCTGGTTATAATGCTTATATTGTCTTTTTAGATTGCTTTTTTTTTTTTTTTTTTGACAGAGTCTCGCTCTGTCGCCCAGGCTGGAGTGCAATGACGAGATCTTGGCTCACTGCAATCTCCACCTCGTGGGTTCAAGCGATTCTCCTGCCTCAGCCTCCTGAGTAGCTGGGATTATAGACATGTGCCACCATGCCTGGCTAATTTTTTAATTTTTTGTATTTTTAGTAGAGACGGGATTTCACCATGTTGTTCAGGCTGGTCTCCAACTCCTGACCTTGTGATCCGCCTGCCTCGGCCTCCCAAAGTGCTGGGATTACAGGCATGAGCCACCGCACCTGGCCTTTTCCTGCATTTTAAGATGACTTGAGTTTTTATTTTATTTTATTTTGAAAGCTGTATGTGGTATATATTAAGTAATAGGAACTGAGGTAAATAGGGCTTTCGTGTAAGGTTTTATGTTTATCTGGCTAGGAGTTATGCAATATTTAGTATTTGCTGTAGCTATAGGTGTCAGAGCCTTAAATTTCCTCTAGTGTCCTTGTTTTTGTCTCCCTTGTGGTTTTTGGGTTTCCCTAGAAATGGCTTCTTAATTAGACTCTGTATCTAACTCTCTCAGTTATAATCCACTTTTGTTATACTGGAGCCCTATTATAATAATGAAGTATTGGGGAGGGGAGGAAGGGAGACATTCTATAATCATCTGCTTAAATCTCTCTCTCTCTCTCTCTCTCTCTCTTTTTTTTCAAATGAGCAAAGTCCCTGGGCTGCAACTTCCAGAATAATTTCTTAGCCTTTTTTCCCCTTCTTTATGTGAGACAAGATGGGTAGAGTGCACTAGAGCTGTCTAATTGTCCCTATGTTTGATCAGATAAGGCCCTGGTAAAGTAGTTTGGGTTGAGCGCAGGTCTTTGTTATGAAGAATAGAACACTCGGCCAATTTCAAAAGGACTGCTTTCCCGTTTTCCCCTGCCCAAAGCACAAGGAGATGTTTTCTTTCCTTTTCACTGTGAGACCCTTGGTTGGGCTTTTAGAAGTAAAATCATAAGTGTGGGGAACCCTACGCTGGGTCACCAGGAGTTTTTAATTCTCAAGCTAATTTGCAATCAGTTTGTAGCGATTTGTCAATTACTATTTAAGTGTTCCTATCAGTTACTGACTTCAACAGTTTCCGCTCCTGGTAAGTTGTGATTCACTGTATCTGCCCATCTCTCTGGTTTTCAGAGTGGTGGTTTGCCCTGTGACCTCAATTCTCTGGGAGATCTCAGTTGGTGATTTTTAATTTGTTCAGCTTTTTTCTTGTTGTGTCAGTGTTTTCTTGTTGGGTTAAATGAAATCATTAAAATTAATTTTACCTGTTTCTTTTTAATTTTTAATGTGGCTACTAGAAAATTTGAAATTACACATTTGGCTCACATTTTTCCATTTGTCTACACTACTCTATGGTTTAAAATATGTATCTTTGATTTATTATAATCTACTTTTAAATGTTGTAATGATATTTCACATATAATTTGAAACGCTTAAAGTAGTATTTTATTCCCCATTCTGTCCCTTGTGCTATTGTTGTCATATATTTTATTTCTGCATGTTATGAACCACACACTATTTTGATCTTAGAATTAAATTATCCATTAAAGATCTTAAAAATGAGGGGTATCGTCTTTTTTATGTACCCACATATATATGATTTGCAGTACTCTTCATTCGTTTGTGTAGATAGAAGTTTGCAAGTTACACCATTTTCCTTATGTCTGGAGAACTTCATTTAACATTTCTTGTAATGTAGACCTGCTTCTGCTTAATTTTCTCAGCTTTTGTTTATCTGAAAAAAAAGTTTTGATTTAGTATTCATTTTTTTTCTTTTATTTTGATTTTTATTTTACTTTAAGTTCTGGGAATATGTACAGAACATGCAGATTTGTTACACAGGTATACCTGTGCCATGGTAGTTTGCTGCACCTATTGACCTGTCCTCTAAGTTCCCTCCCCTCGCCTCCCAACCCCCAACAGGCCCTGGTGTGTGTTGTTCCCCTCCCTGTGTCCATCTGTTCTCATTGTTCAACTCCCACTTCTGAGTGAGAACATGCAGTGTTTGGTTTTCTGTTCCTGTGTTAGTTTGCTGAGGATGATGGCTTCCAGCCTCATCCATGTCACTGCAAAGGACATGATCTCATTCCTTTTTATAACTGTATACTATTCCACAGTGTATATGTACCACATTTTCTTTATTCAGTCTATCATTGATGGGCATTTGGGAGTTCCATGACTTTGCTATTATAAATAGTGCTGTAATAAACATATGTGTGCATGTGTCTTTATAGCAGAATGATTTATATTCCTTTGGGTATATACCCAGTAATGGAATTGCTGGGTCAAATGGTATTTCTGGTTCTAGATCCTTGAGGAATTTCCTTACTGTCTTCCACAATGGTTGAACTATTTACATTCCCGCCAAGAGTGTAAACGTGTTCCTATTTCTCCACAGCCTCACCAGCATCTATTGTTTGTTGACTTTTTAATAATCCTCATTCTGACTGGCATGAGATGGTATCTCATTGTGGTTTTGACTTGCATTACTCTAATGATCAGAGATGTTGAACTTTTTTTCGTATGTGTGTTGGCCCTGTAAATGTTTTCTTTTGAGAAGTATCTGTTCATGTACTTGACCTAGTTTTTGATGGAGTTGTTTGTTTCTTTCTTGTAAATTTGTTTAAGTTCCTTGTAAATTCTGGATATTAGCCCTTCATCAGATGGGTAGGTTGCAAAAAACTTCAACCATTCTGTAGGTTGCCTGTTCACTCTGGTGATAGTTTCTTTTGCTGTGCAGAAACTGTAGTTCAATTGGATCCCATTTGTCAATTTTAGCTTTTGTTGCAATTGCTTTTAGTTATTTCATCATAAAATCTTTGACCATGCCTATGTCCTGAATGGTATTGCCTAGATTTTCTTGTCCTTGTCTTGTTTCAGTTTTCAAAGGGAATGCTTCCACCTTTTGCACATTCAGTATGATATTGGCTGTGAGTTTGTCATAAATAGCTCTTAGTATTTTGGGACATGTTTCTTCAATACCTAGTTTATTGAGAGTTGTAAACATAAAGGAATGTTGAATTTTATCAAATGCCTTTTCTGCATCCATTGAGATAATCATGTGGTTTTTGTCTTTGGGTCTGTTTATGTGATGGATTACATTTATTGATTTGTGTATGTTGAACCAGCCTTGCATCTCAGCAATGAAGCTGACTTGTTCGTGGTGGATATGTTTTTTGATGTGCTACTCGATTTGGTTTGTCAGTATTTTATTGAAGATTTTTGCATCGATATTCATCAGGAATATTGGCCTGAAGTTTTCTTTTTTTGTTGTGTCTCTGCCAGGCTTTGGTATCAGGATGATGCTGGCCTCATAAAATGAATTAGGGAGGAGTCCCTCCTTTTCAATTGTTTGGAATAGTTTCAGAAGAAAAGGTACCAGCTCCTATTTGAACCTCTGGTAGAATTTGGCTGTGAATCCATCTGGTCCTGGGCTTTTTTTGGTTGGCAGGCTATTAATTACTGCCTCAATTTCTTAACTTGTTATTGATCTATTCAAGGATTTTACCTCTTCCTGGTTTATTCTTGGGAGGGTGTATGTGTCCAGGAATTTCTCCATTTCTTCTAGATTTTCTAGTTTATTTGTGTAGAGGTGTTTATGGTATTCTCTGATGGTAGTTTGTATTTCTGCGGGGTCAGTGGTGATATCACCTTTATCATTTTTTATTGTCTATTTGATTCTTCTGTCTTTTCTTATTTATCAGTCGAGTTAGTGGTCTATTTTGTTAATTTTTTCAAAAAAAAAAAACAGCTCCTGGATTCATTGATTTTTTTGGAGGGCTTTTCGTGTTTCTATCTCCTTCATTTCTGCTCTGATGTTAGTTATTTCTTGTATTCTGCTGGTTTTTTAATTAATTTGCTCTTGTTTCTCTAGCTCTTTTAATGATGAAGTTAGGTTGTCAATTTGAGATTTCTAGCTTTCTGATATGGACATTTAGTGCTATAAATCTCCCTCTTAACAGTGCTGTAGCTGCATCCTAGAGATTCTGGTACATTCTCTCTTTGTTCTCATTGGTTTCAAAGAACTTCTGGATTTCTGCCTTAATTTCATTATTTACCCAGGAGTCATTCAGGAGAAGGTTGTTCAATTTCCATGTAATTTTGTGGTTTTGAGTTAATTTCTTAATCCTGAGTTCTAAATAGATTGCACTACGGTCTAAGAGACTTTTGTTATGATTTCAGTTTTTCCATTTGCTGAGGAGTGTTTTACTTCTAATTATGTGATCTGTTTTAGAGTAAGTGCTACGTGGTGCTGAGAAGAATGTATATTCTGTTGATTTGGGGTGGAGAGTTCTGTAGATGTCTGTTAGGTTCACTTGATCCGGAGCTGAGTTCAAGTCCTGAATATCCTTGTTCATTTTCTGTCACATTGATCTAATATCGACAGTGGGGTGTTAAAGTCTCCCACTATTATTGTGTGAGAGTCTAAGTCTCTTTGTAGGTCTCCAAGAACTTGTTTTATGAATCCGGGTGCTCCTGTATTGGGTGAATATATATTTAGGATAGTTAGCTCTTCTTGTTGAATTGATCCTTTTACCATTATGTAGTGCCCTTTTTTGTCTTTTTTTTAAATTTTATTTTATTTCACATTCCGGGATACATGTGCAGAATGTGTAGCTTTTTTTCATAGTAAACATATGCCATGGTGGTTTGCTGCACCTATCAACCCATCACCTAGGTATTAAGCTGCACATGCGTTAGCTATTTATCCTGATGCTCTCCTTTCTCCCACCCCCCATAGGCTCCAGTATGGGTTGTTCCCTTCCCTGTGTCCATGTTTTCTCATTGTTCAGCTCCCACTTATGAGTGAGAACATGCAGTGTTGAAAGTAAACTTTCAAACTCCAAAGCCATTATTTTCTACCACAACTCAGAAGAAGCTATAGTGAACAGTGAAGTGGCTTCTTGTTGTTGACTGTGAAATTTTCATCTTCCATCACTAATTACATACCACTTAAATACATTTTATTAGGTAGGTCAAACCCATTACAAGTACTATTTCTTAGACATTTAAAGTAGTATACAGTTTTGCTAAATGGTGAAAAATTAAGTAATCACCTGAATGGCCTTCAGATTCCATGTGTCATTTTTTTCATGTTTTCACTATTGTTTTCCCCAAATTATTTCCTTTCAGCATTCCCATAAATGCAGCTGGCATGTTTTCAAATCCTTCAATGATATATTCCTGGTACTGGATTTTCCCCTCTGAGACCCATTTCAGCAAGTCCTTTAGAGCTTTTTGGTGGGCATCTCCTTGCCAACAGGTCACGATGAACCCTTCCATGTGAAGCTCCTGATAGATAATAATCTCTGGGGTTGGGCCTGGGGGAAGTGGGCTGGTGCCACCATGCCTGGCTCATTTTTGTATTTTTAGTAGAGAAGGGGGTTTCACCATGTTGGCCAGGCTGGTCTCAAACTCCTGACCTCAGGTGATCCACCTGCCTCAGCCTCCCAAAGTGCTGGGATTACAGGCATTATATGTAGATATGTATATGTTATATGTAGAGATAGCTCTATATATGGCAATTCTTCCAAATTTCTTCATCTGGGAGATAACAGTGTTTGAAAATTTTCCACTTACGTTATCAAAATAACAATTGTAACCATCAGGAGAGGCTTTCTTCAAAGTTTCTTCAAAGACTCTACTGTCTTGTAGTTAAAGACAACATCAAATCCAAGCTTTTTAAGGTAGGCAATCTTTTCGTCAGACCCTACTGCTCCAACAACTTTGCAGCCCTTGAGCTTTGCAATCTGCCCCAAAACAGAGCCCACAGCTCCAGCTGCTGCATTAACCATCACTGTTTCTCCACCTTTCACACCACAGATGTCAAGTAGGCCAAAGTAGGCAGTCAGGCCTGTCATGCTAACTGTCCCCAGAGCCAGAGACAGTGATAGTGTGTCAGGCCACTCTGTTGGCAGCTTTTCCAGATCTTTTCCATCAGAAATGGAGTGTGCTGTTCACCCTGAAGGAGCCAGTACAATGTTCCTGTTGGTAAGGCTGCATTTTCACTTTCCACAAATCTGGCCACTTGCTGACCCATCATTGTATCACCTTCAGTCTTTTGGCTGCCACTCTCATGTAAGGGTCCACAGTGAGGAACAAAGCTTCAAGCAGGACCTCTCTATTTTTAAGGGTGAGAGCTCAGCGATCTTCAACTCAAAGTCACCATTAGTAGGATTGCCAACAAAGTACTTCTTTAGGGTCCATCTCTTAGCACGAACCATCCTGAAGCTCAGGAGCCCGAGGATCCCACTGTCTGGGGATGGCGGCTGGGACTGCCTTCTTTGTCTTTTTTGATCTTTGTTAGTTTAAAGTCTGTTTTGTCAGAGACTAGGATTGCGACCCCTCCTTTTTTTTTTTTTTTTTTTTTTTTAATCTTTCCATTTGGTTGGTAAATTTTACTCCATCCTTTTATTTTGAGCCAATGTGTGTCTTTGCATGTGAGATGGGTCTCCTAAATACAGCACACTGATGGGTTTTGACTCTTTATCCAGTTTGCCAGTCTGTGTCTTTTAGTTGGAGCATTTAGCCCATTTGCATTTAAGGTTCATTTCTTTGTTTTGTTTTGGACAAGGTTTCACTCTTGTTGTCCAGGCTGGAGTGCAATGGCGTGATCTCGGCTCACTGTAACCTCTGCTTCCTGGGTTCAAGCAATTCTCCTGCCTAAGCCTCCCAAGTAGCTGGGCTTACAGGTGCCCGCCACCATGTCCAGCTAATTTTTGTATTTTTAGTAGAGATGGCTTTCATCATGTTGGCCTGGCTGCTCTCAAACTCCTGACCTCAGGTGATCCACCTGCCTTGGCCTCCCAAAGTGCTGGGATTATAGGTGTGAGCCACAGCTCCCGGCCAAGGTTAGTATTGTTATGTGTGAATTTGATACTGTCATCGTGATGCTAGCTGCTTATTTTGCACACTAGTTGATGCAGTTTCTTCATAGTGTCATTGGTCTTTATATTTTGGTGTGTTTTTTGCAGTGACTGGTACTAGTTTTTCCTTTCCATATTTAGTGTCTCCTTCAGGAGCTCCTGCAAGGCAGGCCTGGTGGTGACAAAATCCCCAGCATTTGCTTGTCTGGAAAGGATTTTATTTCTCCTTCGCTTACGAAGCTTAGTTTGGCCAGCTATGAAACTCTGGGTTGGAAATTCTTTTCTTTAAGAATGTTTGATATTGGCTCCCAATCTCTTCTGGCTTATAGGGTTTCTGCTGAAAGGTCTGCTGTTAGTCTGATGGGCTTCCCTTTGTAGGTGACCTGACCTTTCTCTCTGGCTGGCCTTAACAATTTTTCCTTCGTTTCACCTTGGTGAATCTGACAGTTATGTGTCTTGGGGTTGATCTTCTCATGGAGTATCTTAGTGGTGTTCTCTGTATTTTCTGAATTTCATGTTGGCCTGTCTTGCTAGGTTGGGGAAGTTCTCCTGGATGATATCCTGAAGTGTGTTTTCCAGTTTGTTTCCATTCTCCCCATCTCCTTCAGGTACTCCAGTCAATCATAGGCTTGGTCTTTTTACATAGTCCCATATTTCTTGGAGGCTTCATGTGCTCCTTTTCATTCTTTCTTTCTCTAATCTTTTCTGCATGCCTTATTTCAGCAAGGTGGTCTTCAAACTCTGATATCCTTTCTTCAACTTGGTCAATTTGGCTGTTGATTCTTGTCTATGCTTCACGAAGTTCTCATGCTGTGTTTTTCAGCGACATCAGGTCATTTATGTTCCTTTTTAAACTGGTTATTGTAGTTAGCAGGTCCTCTAATCTTTTATAAAGGTTTTTCGCTTCTTTGCATTGGCTTAGATCATGGTCCTTTAGCTCAGCAGAGGTTTTTTTATTACCCATCTTCTGAAACCTACTTCTATCAATTCGTCCATCTCATCCTCTGTCCAATTCTGTGCCCTTGCTAGAGAGGCGTTGCGGTCATTTGAAGGAGAAGAGGCACATTGGCCTTTCGGGTTTTCAGCATTTTTTCATTGATTTTTTTCTTATCACCATGAGTTTGTCTAGTTTCGATCTTTGAAGCTGCTGACTCTTGGATGGGGTTTCTGTGGGGACTTTTTTTTTGTTGTTGATGCTGTTGTTGTTGCTTTTGTTTTTCTTTCAGTGGTAAGGTCCCTCTTCTGTAGGGCAGCTGCAGTTTGCTGGGGTTTCACTTCAGACCATATTCCTCTGGTTCGCTCCTGTGCCTGCAGATGTCACTCAAGAAGGCTGGAGAACAGCGAAGATAAGTGCCTCCTCCTTATTCTGGGACCTCTGACCTCAAGGGGCACCAGCCTGATGCCAGTAGGATCACTCCTGTATCGGATGTCTGACAACCCCTGTTTGAGGGTCTCACCTCGTTGGGTGGCACAGGGAACAAGACCTGTTTAACCAAGCACTTTGTCCCTTGGTGGAGAGGGTGTGCTTTGCTGGGGGAAACCCACTCATCCGGGCTGCCAGGATTACTCAGAACTACCAGGAGGAAAGGCCCAGGGAGATCAGGGTCCTGTCCTGGAGTCTCTGGCTGGAGTTGTTAGAGTTCCTGCAGGGGGACCCCACCCAGGCCTGAAGAGGCACTCTGGCCACAGCCTGCCACACCCAGTGTGTTGAGCTGTGGGAAACACCTCTTGGGACCAAGCTGTCCTGCCTCACTGGCTCCAGCAGTGGAAAAGTGCAGCCTGGAGCTATAGAGATGGATGCTGCCCTTCTGCCACCCAGGGAACTTAGTGTGATAAGCAGTTATGAGTCCCAGTGCTGGCTGCTGCCCCTTCCCCAAGGAGCTCAAATGGTGTAGACAGCAGGCAGCTGCAACTGTGGTGCTGGTCACCCCTCTTCCCTGTAACTTGGCAGGCTTACGCAGATTCTAGCTGAGAGGGACCCCAGGCCCCAGTGGTGTGGGTTTGCGAGTGGGATCTTCCAATCCATGGATTGCACTGTTCCATGGAAAAAGCAGTTTCCCCAGCCGGGTAGCACTCTCACTTATCGCCGCCCTTGGCTTGGGGCGTGGGGTCTCCCCTGCCCCGTGTGGCTCTCGGGTGTGCAGTCATACCACACTGCTCTTCCTTCCTCCCCATGGATCACGCCAGCTGCTTAGTTCTGGTGAGAGATCCTGTATACCTTGTTTGCTGGTGCAGGATTCACACGCTATTATGGTTCTTTCGTTGGGAGCCTCTGATCGCTGCTGCTTCTAGTTGGCCATCTTGTCCCCCAACTTAGTATTCATTTCTGAGGGATAATTTCACTGGATAGAAAATTGTGGGTAGACAAGGGTTTTTTTTGTTTTGTTTTGTTGTTGTTGTTTTGCGGGGGGTTGTTCTGTTTTGTTATCAGTACTTAAAAGTCACTGTCCCATTGTTTTTATATTTAAGTAATTTCTTATAAGAAATCCATACTAATCTTTTTCCTATGTGTGTGCAATGTCTTTTTCTAGTTGTTCCGATATATGTAAAGTATCTTTTTTTAGTCAACCAGTTTTCTAGTTTTCAATAACTTGATTGTTGTATGGTGGAGTGGTTTGGGGTATGTGTGTATGTGTGTCTCTTTCTTGAAGATTAGAATTTTTTATTCTCTGTTTTTATAGCTTTCAAAAAAATTAGAAACTGTTGAGCCATTATTTTTCTGCCCCAGTCTGTCTCATCTCTTTCTGAGACACCAAATATGTATATATCATGTGCTTTAATATCCCCACAAGTCACTGAGACTTTATCAGTCTTCTTTTTCTCTTTGATGCATTTTGGATATATTCTATTGCTATGTCTTTAGTATTTTCTTCTACAGTCTCTGACATGCCATTAGTCTTATCCAGTAAATTTTTTATCCTGGTGTTTTGTTACCTCTGGGAGTTCTACTGTGTCCATATTTATATCTTCCATTTATCTCATTATGTTCATGTTTATTTTATATTTTTGAACATATGATCATGTTTATAGTACCTGTTTTAACATCCTTATCCACTAGTTCTATCATCTTTTTCATTTCTGAGTCTGTTTCTATTGTCTGCACGTTCTCTGGGTGACACGGTTTGGCTGTGTCCCTATCCAAATCTCATCTTGAATTGTAACTCTCACAATTCCCACATGTCATAGGAGGAGCCTGGTGGGAAGTCACTGAATCATGGGGGTGGGTCTTTCCTGTGCTGTTCTCATGATAGTGAATAAATCTCACGAGATCTGATGGTTTTAAAAACAGAAGTTTCCCTGCACAAGCACTCTTCTCTTGACTGTTACCATGTGAGATGTGCCTTTCACCTTCCACCATGATTGTGAGGCCTCCAAAGCCAAGGGAGACTGTAAGTCCAATAAACCTCTTTCTTTTCTAAATTGCCCAGTCTCGGGTATGTCTTTATCAGCAGTGTGAAAACGGACTAATACACCTGGTTATGGGCCTTATTTTTCTGCCTGATGTTTAACACTTTTTATTAGAAGCTGGACATTGTAAATTATATATGGCTGGTTGCTGGATTTTTTTTTTGCATTAAAAAAAATAAAAGATTGTTGGAGTTTGTTCTCTCCAGCAGTTAAATTACTTGTGTTGTTTTATTCTTTTGAAAGTTGTTTTTAAGTTCTTTCAGGGTAAGTCTATAGTCTTTATTCTAGGGCTAACTTGGCCCCACTTCCAAGGCATGGCCTTCCTGGGTTCTCTACTAAATGCTCTGTATACTCAATGTGGTCTGTTTATCTTTCCAGTCTGGCTGCTGGGAACTATAATAATCTCTAGCTCAGTGTGATATCTAGGAATATTTTTGTCTCCTTTCTAGCAGCTGTTTTTTTTTTTTTCCAAGAAGCTGTTCTTGCCCAGCCTCATGGAGGTTTACCCTACCATTCACAGATTTCTGTTGTTATTGATTCATAGAGACAACCATAGATATATCTGAGTCTTCCTCTCTTTCTCCCTCCTCTTGGTTACTCTATGCCAAAATCCAAGCCCCCTTGAACTGTGGTCTCTCCTTTACTTAACTCAACAGTTTGTCATGATTTGTTTGGGTTCCCTGCCGGTGCCACAGTCCAAAAATTGTCTGTGAGAATAAAGCTTTCGTGCCTAAGGCTCACTTTGTTTATTTCACTTCTTTCAGGTGTTATAGTTCTGAGCTTTCCATTTTCCAATGCTTAAAAGCGTTGTTCTTTTTTTCCTTGTTGTTTGTTTTATTGGTCCAGTTTTCTAATAGTCTATAGTGGAAGCATAATTCTGGACTCAATTACTTCCTCATGTCCAGAAGCAGAAGACGCTTTACAATCTGCAAGCTATTTCTCATAAAGCCCACCCAACAATTTTCACCTACCCATCATTAGCTATAACTTAGTGACATGGCCACTGTTAGCAGCAAACATAGCTGGAATGTGTCATTGTTTAACTGGATACATTACACACACTAACAAACATCAGGGTCTTGTTTCATACTGGGGAAGAATAGATACCATGCTGGCAACTAGCACTTTCTGCTACAACTTTGTTTATCTTGTTTTTATCCATTACAATCAAACTTCTAAATGGCTACAAAATGGTTTATGTAATATGGATGTATCATTTATTTAACCATTTATTCTCTGTCAATGAACATTTAACTTGTCTAAAGTTTTATTTATTTATTTATTTTGCCACTACAAACCATACACTCATACGTACATAGACATATATATCTATTACATACTGGAGCGATATTAAAAATACCAGTAAGCAGTATGACGTGGAACTCAACCAACCAGAAGTTTTGCTGGTTCAAATAGGACAAATGTTTACCATCTGTAACAAATGGTATGGTCAGTCTGGTATTTGGTAATGAAAATCAGCTGTGCATACATCTGTCTAAGCATATCATGTACATACTTCTGCTTTTATATCTATGTGATAGATTTCCAGAATTGGGAACATGTGGTGGAAGGGTATGTGTAGTTTAAATTTTAACAAATACTGTCAGATGGCTTTTTTAAAAGGCTGTAATAGCTTATATTTCTACCAAAAATGTATGAAAGTAGCCTATCACTGTCAACAGATTTTTGTCACTCTAAATTTTGTCAGTTTAAAGGTGAGAAGTGTACATTGTTACTTTAATATGCATCCTTCACTGCAAATGAAGCATAGCGACTGTTTATATATTAGCTCTTTCTACTCTCTCCTCCCTTTCTGCTCCTTTTGGCTCTCTCTCTCTCTGTTTTTTAAAGTTTATGGCGATGGGTGGAGCAAGATGGCTGAATATGAACAGCTCCAGTCTCCAGCTCCCAGTGCCAGCGACACAGAAGATGGGTGATCTCTGCATTTTCAACTGAGGAACGCAGCTCATCGCCAGCAACGGATCAAAGCTGGATGGAGAATGACTTTGACGAGTTGAGAGAAGAAGGCTTCAGTCCATCAAACTTCTCAGAACTAAAGGAGGAATTACATACCCAGCGCAAAGAAACTAAAAATCTTGAAAAAAGAAAGGAAGAATGGATAACTAGAATAATCAATGCAGAGAAGGCCATAAACGAACTGACAGAGATAAAAACCATGACATGAGAAATACGTGACAAATGCACAAGCTTCAGTAACCAACTCGATCAACTGGAAGAAAGAGTATCAGTGATTGAGGATCAAATGAATGAAATGAAGTGAGAAGAGAAGTCTAAAGAAAAAAGAGGAAAAAGAAATGAACAAAGCCTTCAAGAAATATGGGATTATGTGAAAAGACCAAATCTATGTCTGATTGGGGTGCCTGAAAGTGAGGGGCAAAATGGAACCAAGTTGGAAAACACTCTGCAGGATATCATCCAGGAGAACTTCCCCAATATAGTGAGGCAGGCCAACATTCAAATTCAGGAAATACAGAGAACGCCACAAAGATACTCCTCAAGAAGAGTAACTCCAAGACACATAATTGTCAGATTCACCAAAGTTGAAATGAAGGAAAAAATGTTAAGGGCAGCCAGAGAGAAAGGTCGGGTTAACCACAAAGGGAAGCCCATCAGACTAACAGCAGATCTCTTGGCAGAAGCCCTCCAAGCCAGAAGAGAGTGGGGGCCAATATTCAACATTCTTAAAGAAAAGGATTGTCAACCCAGAATTTCATATCCAGCCAAACTAAGTTTCATAAGTGAAGGAGAAATAAAATCCTGTACAGACAAGCAAATGCTTAGAGATTTTGTCACCACCAGGCCTGCCCTACAAGAGATCCTGAAGGAAGCACAAAACATGGAAAGGAACAACCGGTACCAGCCATTGCAAAGAAATGCCAAATGTAAAGACCATCGATGCTAGGAAGAAACTGCATCAACTAACGAGCAAAATAACCAGTTAATATCATAATGACAGGATCAAGTTCACACGTAACAATATTAACTTTAAATGTAAATGGACTAAATGCTCCAATTAAAAGACACAGACTGGCAAACTGGATAAAGAGTCAAGAACCATCAGTTTGCTGTATTCAGGAGACCCATCTCACATGCAGAGACACACATAGGCTCAAAATAAAGGGATGGAGGAAGATCTACCAAGCAAATGGAAAACAAAAAAAAGCAGGGGTTGCAATCCTAGTCTCTGATAAAACAGACTTTAAACCGTCAAAGATCAAAAGAGACAAAGATGGCCATTACATAATGGTAAAGGGATCAATTCATCAGGAAGATCTAACTATCCTAAATATATATGCACCCAATACAGGAGCACCCAGATTCATAAAGCAAGTCCTTAGAGACTTACAAAGAGACTTAGACTCCCATACAATAATAATGGGAGACTTCAACACCCCACTGTCAATATTAGACAGATCAATGAGACAGAAAGTTAACAAGGATATCCAGGAATTGAACTCATCTCTGCACCAAGCGGACCTAATAGACATCTACAGAACTTTCCACCCCAAAATCAACAGAATATACATTCTTCTCAGCACCACATCGCACTTATTCCAAAATTGACCACATAATTGGAAGTAAAGCACTCCTCAGCAAATGTACAAGAACAGAAATTATAACAAACTGTCTCTCAGACCAGAGTGCAATTAAACTAGAACTCAGGATTAAGAAACTCAATCAAAACCACTCAACTACATGGAAACTGAACAACCTGCTCCTGAATGACTACTGGGTACATAACGATATGAAGGCAGAAATAAAGATGTTCTTTGAAACCAATGAGAACAAAGATACAACATACCAGAATCTCTGGGACACATTTAAAGCCGTGTGTAGAGGGAAATTTATAGCACTAAATGCCCACAAGAGAAAGCAGGAAAGATCTAAAATTGACACTCTAACATCACAATTAAAAGAACTAGAGAAGCAAGAGCAAACATATTCAAAAGCTAGCAGAAGGCAAGAAATAACTAAGATCAGAGCAGAACTGAAGAAGATAGAGACACAAAAAACCCTCCAAAAAATCAATCAATCCAGGAGTTGGTTTTTCGAAAAGTTCAACAAAATTGATAGACCACTAGCAAGACTAACAAAGAAGAAAAGAGAGAAGATCAAATAGACGCAATAAAAAATGATAAAGGGGTTATCACCACCAACCCACAGAAATACAAACTACCATCAGAGAATACTATAAACACCTCTATGCAAATAAACTAGAAAATCTACAAGAAATGGATAATTTCCTGGACACTTACACTCTCCCAAGACTAAACCAGGAAGAAGTTGAATCCCTGAATAGGCCAATAGCAGGTTCTGAAATTGAGGCAATAATAAATAGCCTACCAAACAAAAAAAGTCCAGGACCAGATGGATACACAGCTGAATTCTACCAGAGGTACAAGGAGGAGCTGGTACCATTCCCTCTGAAACTATTCCAATCAATAGAAAAAGAAGGAATCCTCCCTAACTCATTTTACGAGGCCAACATCATCCTGATACCAAAGCCTGGCAGAGACACAACAAAAAAAGAGAATTTTAGACCAATATCCCTGATGAACATCGATGCAAAAATCCTCAATAAAATACTGGCAAACTGAATCCAGCAGCACATCAAAAAAGCTTATCCACCATGATCAAGTGGGCTTCGTCCCTGGGATGCAAGGTTGGTTCAACATACGCAAATCAATAAACGTAATCCAGCATATAAACAGAACCAAAGACAAAAACCACATGATTATCTCAATAGATGCAGAAAAGGCCTTTGACAAAATTCAGCAGCCCTTCATGCTAAAAATTCTCAATAAATTAGGTCTTGGTGAGACGTATCTCAAAATAATAAGAGCTATTTATGACAAACCCACAGCCAATATCATACTGAATGGGCAAAAACTGGAAGCATTCCCTTTGAAAACTGGCACAAGGCAGGGATGCCCTCTCTCACCACTCCTATTCAACATGGTGTTGGAAGTTCTGGCTAGGGCAATCAGGCAAGAGAAAGAAATCAAGGGTATTCAGTTAGGAAAAGAAGAAGTCAAATTGTCCCTCTTTGCAGATGACATGATTGTATATTTAGAAAACCCCATTGTCTCAGCCCAAAATCTCCTTAAGCTGATAAGCAACTTCAGCAAAGTCTCAGGATACAAAATCAATGTCCAAAAATCACAAGCATTCTTATACACCAGTAACAGACAAACAGAGAGCCAAATCATGAATGAACTCCCATTCACAATTGCTTCAAAGAGAATAAAATACCTAGGAATCCAACTTACAAGGGATGTAAAGGACCTCTTCAAGGAGAACTACAAACCACTGCTCAGTGAAATAAAAGAGGACACAAACAAATGGAAGAACATACCATGCTCATGGATAGGAAGAATCAATATTGTGAAAATGGCCATACTGCCCAAGGTAATTTATAGATTCAATGCCATCTCCATCAAGCTACCAATGAGTTTCTTCACAGAATTGGAAAAAACTGCTTTAAAGTTCATATGGAACCAAAAAAGAGCCCACATTGCCAAGACAATCCTAAGTCAAAAGAACAAAGCTGGAGGCATCACGCTACCTGACTTCAAACTATACTACAAGCCTACAGTAACCAAAACAGCATGGTACCGGTACCAAAACAGAGATATAGACCAATGGAACAGAACAGAGTCCTCAGAAATAATACCATACATCTACAGCCATCTGATCTTTGACAAACCTGACAAAAACAAGAATTGGGGAAAGGATTCCCTATTTAATAAATGGTGCTGGGAAAATTGGCTAGCCATAAGTAGAAAGCTGAAACTGGATCCTTTCCTTACTCCTTATACGAAAATTAATTCAAGATGGATTAGAGACTTAAATATTAGACCTAAAACCATAAAAACCCTAGAAGAAAACCTAGGTAATACCATTCAGGACATAGGCATGGGCAAGGACTTCATGTCTAAAACACCAAAAGCAACGGCAACAAAAGCCAAAATTGACAAATGGGATCTAATTAAACTCAAGAGCTTCTGCACAGCAAAAGAAACTACCATCAGAGTTTACAGGCAACCTACAGAATGGGAGAACATTTTTGCAATCTACTCATCTGACAAAGGGCTAATATCCAGAACCTACAAAGAACTCAAACAAATTTACAGGAAAAAAACCCCATCAAAAAGTGGGCAAGGGATATGAACAGACATTTCTCAAAAGAAGACATTCATACAGCCAACAGACACATGAAAAAATTCTCATCATCACTGGCCATCAGAGAAATGCAAATCAAAACCACAATGAGATACCATCTCACACCAGTTAGAATGGCAATCATTAAAAAGTCAGGAAACAACAGGTGCTGGAGAGGATGTGGAGAAACAGGAATACTTTTACACTGTTGGTGGGATTGTAAACTAGTTCAACCATTATGGAAAACAGTATGGCAATTCCTCAAGGATCTAGAACTAGAAGTACCATATGACCCAGCCATCCCATTACTGGGTTTAGACCCAAAGGATTATAAATCATGCTGCTATAAAGACACATGCACACATATGTTCATTGCAGACTATTCACAATAGCAAAGACTTGGAATCAACCCAAATGTCCATCAGTGACAGACTGGATTAAGAAAATGTGGCACATATACACCATGGAATACTATGCAGCCATAAAAAAGGATGAGTTTGTGTCCTTTGTAGGGACATGGATGCAGCTGGAAACCATCATTCTCAGCAAACTATCCCAAGAACAGAAAACCAAACACCGCATGTTCTCACTCATAGATGGGAACTGAACAATGAGATCACTTGGACTTGGGAAGGGGAACATCACACACTGGGGCCTATTATGAGGAGGGGGGAAGGAGAAGGGGGGAGGCATTGCATTGGTAGTTATACCTGATGTAAAGGACGAGTTGATGGGTGCTGACAAGTTGATGGGTGCAGCATACCAACATGGCACAAGTATACATATGTAACAAACCTGCACGTTATGCACATGTACCCTAGAACTTAAAGTATTATGATAATAAAAAAATTTAAAAAAAGAAAACTGATATTGATACTTGTTAGATTACATTCTAAGACTTAGAATAATATTTTGATTTCAAAAATTATTTTTTCTTGGGTGGCTATTGGGAGACAAAAATAACCAAATGTCTAAACAGAATATAAATGCACAGCTCTGTACCTAAACAGTTCCATGTTTAACTAGACAATGCATTTTTGTATATTTTTTAGTTTTTTTAATTTTTTGTTTGTTTTTGCTTTGTTGACACTATAGTCAAGACTGAAAAGGAAAAGTTGAAAGTTTTGCTTTTATGAATTTGGTAGGCAATGGAAATGACGAGTGTTGCTTAGAAACCCAAGTGACAATTTGTGGCAGGGTGGTGTGGAAAGGTCTGATCCAGTAAGCACTACATGCAGTCCAGCACTGCCCTCTCTCCTAAGCATGGCAGATTTAAGAGAGTTCAGACGAGAACACTTGTCATGGAGTTGGGGTTTAATGAGGGACACTATTAGCAGTGTCTTCTCAGAGAGTCCTTCAGGCAGCCTCTGAGGGGTAGGCATCAGTCACAGAAGGTGACTAGCAAAAGCATCATGGCAGAGACCACAGGGTTAATGTAGTGAACATGGTGGATGGCAAGCTGGAGTAAGTCATCCTAAGGGACCATCCGAAAGTAAGAAGTGGTGGCAGTGCCAAGAAACAAAAATCATGCTGGTGGAAATGCCATTTCATATAAATTAAACTACGGTAATTAAGTTAAATACAGTTTATTTGAGCATTAAAAGAAATTTCATACACATAGATTTTGATAACAGGACATGTAAAATCCATGTATAAGTGTGACTATGTAATATTTTCCATGAAAATAATATTTTTCTGTATACTATTTCATTACTTCCTTTTATTTTGCTTAGTAATATAATGTGAATATTATGCCACATCATTAAATCTTTGAAAATTTAAATGCAAAAAAAAAGTTGATTGTGTCATACTCCCTTTATCTGAGACTCTGTTATCATTTTCTTTCATTTCAAAAGAAGACCAGACATTGGGTATAAATTTCAGTTTCCTCTTCTTACAAGATGTATGGTAGTGATATTCCTATTTTGAAATTTGCTGATCTCATCCAAAATAGCCAGCAATTACCTCCCTGCCTCTCAGGGCATCTTTCTCCTAGCAGTGGATATGTTTCTAAGGAAAGGGCAAGGTAAGTGTCAGCTCTCAGTAATTTAGTATCACAACCCAGTATATATTTTTTTCCATCAAAAGAGATTCATTTATTGACTTGTTTCTTAAACTGTAAATGTACATATGGATGTGCCAGGGAATAATAGAAGTCATAGGTTAAAGCTGGTGCAATTGTTTGGGTCATCCATTGTAATTTTGTTGGTAATAAGAGGGTAGAGGAAAATAAAAAGGATACTTACAAAAAAAAAAGTTTATGGCTCCCTCTGGAGTCAATTACATAATCAATTTTTATAAATGTCTCATGGTATATAAAAAACTTGTATATTCTTTTTTAAGGTATGTTAAGTTCTATATATTATCTCTTAAACCAAATTTTATTGTATTGCTCAATTTCTCCAAGTTCTTCTTTATCCATTAGCTGTAGCTAATTCTAAAAGACTTTTTTTTTTTTAAATACATTTTAAGTTCTAGGATACATGTGCAGAATGTGCAGGTTTGTTACATAGGTATACACATGCCATAGTGATTTGCTGCACCCGTCAACCCGTCATCTACATTAGATATTTCTCGTAATGCTATCCCTCCCCTGGCCCAGTAACCCCCGACAGGCCCTGGTGTATGATGTTCCCTTCCATGTGTCCATGTGTTCTTACTGTTGAACTCCCACTTATGGGAGTGAGAACATGCGGTGTTTGATTTTCTGTTCCTGTGTTAGTTTGCTGAGAATGATGGTTTCCAGCTTCATCCATGTCCCTGCAAAGGACATGAACTCATCCATTTTATTTTGGATGCAGTATTCCATGGTGTATGTGTGCCACATTTTCTAAATCCAGTCTATCATTGATGGGCATTTGGGTTGGTTCCAAGTCTTTGCTATTGTGAACAGTGCTGCAATAAGCATACATGTGCATGAGTCTTTATAGAATGATTTATAATAATTGGGGTATATACCCAGTAATGGGGTTGCTGGATCAAATGGTATTTTTGGTTCTAGATCCTTGAGGAATCACCACACCGTCTTCGACACTGTTTG
Source organism: Papio anubis (assembly GCF_008728515.1). Lineage (NCBI taxonomy): Eukaryota > Metazoa > Chordata > Mammalia > Primates > Cercopithecidae > Papio > Papio anubis. The sequence goes on along the minus strand of NC_044976.1, from coordinate 118,835,666 downwards.
AACTAATTTACACTACCACCAACAGTGTAAAAGCATTCCTATTTCTCCACATCCTCTCCTTATGCTCCCACCAGCAGTGTAAAAGCGTTCCTATTTCTCCACATCCTCTCCAGCATCTGCTGTTTCCTGACTTTTTAATTATTGCCATTCTAACTGGCATGAGTGGTATCTCATTGTGGTTTTGATTTGCATTTCTCTAATGACCAGTGATGATGAGTTTTTTTCATGTTTTTTGGCCACATAAATGTCCTCTTTTGAGAAGTGTCTGTTCATATCCTTCACCCACTTTTTAATGGTTTTTTTTTCTTGTAAATTTATTTAAGTTCTTTGTAGATTCTGGATATTAGCCCTTTGTTAGATGGATAGATTGCAAAAATTTTCTCCCATTCTGTAGGTTGCCTGTTCATTCTGATGATAGTTTATTTTGCTGTTCAGAAGCTCTTTAAATAGATCCCATTTGTGAATTCTGGCTTTTGTTGCCATTGCTTTTGGTGTTTTAGTCATGAAGTCTTTGCCCATGCCTATGTTCTGAATGGTATTGCCTAGGTTTTCTTTTAGGGTTTTTATGGCTTTAGGTCTTACATTTAAGTCTTTAATCCATTTTGAGTTAATTTTCATATAAGGTGTAATGAAGGGGTCCAGTTTTGGTTTTCAGGATATGGCTAGCCAATTTTCCCAACACCATTTATTAAATCGGGAAGCCTTTCCCCATTGCTTGTTTTTGTCAGGTTTGTCAAAGATCAAATGGTTGTAGATGTGTGGTGTTATTTCTGAGGCCTCTCTTCTGTTCTATTGGTATATATCTGTTTTGGTACTATATATTGGTATATATCTGTTTTGATACCAGTACTATGCCGTTTTGGTTACTGTAGTCTTGTAGTATAGTTTGAAGTCAGGTAGCATGATGCCTCCAGCTTTGTTCTTTTTGCTTAGGGTTGTCTTGGCTATACAGGATACAGGATAGTATTGAATCTATAAATTACTTTGAGCAGTATGGCCATTTGCACGATATTGATTCTTCCTATCCATGAGGATGGAATGTTTTTCCATTTGTTTGTGTTCTCTCTTACTGCCTTGAGCAGTGGTTTGTAGTTCTCCTTGAAGAGGTCCTTCGCATATCTTGTAAGTTGTACTGCTGCATATTTAATTCTTTTTGTAGCAAATGTGAATGGACATTCCCTCATGATTTGGCTCTCTGTTTGTCTATTATTGGTGTATAGAAATGCTTGTGATTTTTGCACATTGATTTTGTATCCTGAGACTTTGCCGAAGTGGTTTATCAGCTTAAGGAGTTCTGGGGCTGCGACAATGAGGTTTTCTTTTTTTTTTTTTTTTCCTTTGAGACGGAGTCTCGCTCTGTCATCAGGCTGGAGTGCAGTGGCACAATCTCGGCCCACTGCAACCTCCACCTCCTGGGTTCAAGTGATTCTCCTGCCTCAGCCTCCCGAGTAGCTGGGACTACAGGCACACACTACCACAGCCAGCTAATTTTTGTATTTTTAGTAGAGATAGGGTTTCACCATGTTGGCCAGGATGTTCTTAATCTCTTGACCTTGTGATCCACCCACCTCAGCCTCTCAAAGTGCTGGGGATTACAGGCGTGAGCCACTGCATCTAGCTGACAATGGGGTTTTCTAAATATACAATCATGTCAACTGCAAACAAAGACAATTTGACTTCCTTCCTTCCGATTTGAATACCCTTTATTTTTTTCTCTTGCCTAATTGCCCTGTCCAGAACTTCCAATACTATGTTGAATAGGAGTGGTGAGAGAGGACATCCTTGTCTTGTGCTGGTTTTCAAAGGGAATGCTTCCAGCTTTTGCCTATTCAGTATGATATTTATTGGCTGTGGGTTTCTCATAAATAGATCTTATTATTTTGAGATATGTTCCATCAATACCTAGTTTATTGAGTGTTTTTAGCATGAAGGGGTGTTGAATTTTATCAAAGGCCTTTTCTTCTATTGAGATAATCATGTGGTTTTTGTCATTGGTTCTGTTTATGTGATGGATTACAATGACTGATTTGTGTATGTTGAACTAGCCTTCCATCCTAGGGATGAAGCTGACTTGATCATAGTGGATAAGCTTTTTAATGTGCTGCTGGATTCGGTTTGCCAGTATTTTATTGAGGATATTCGCATTGATGTTCATCAGGGATATTGGCCTGAAATTTTCTTTTGTTGTTGTGTCTCTGCCAGGTTTTGATATCAGCATGATGCTGGCCTCATAAAATGAGAGGGAGAAGTCCCTCTTTTTCTATTGTTTGGAATAGTTACAGAAGGAATGGTATCAGCTCCTCTTTGTACCTCTGGTAGAATTCGGCTGTGAATCCATCTGGACCTGGGCCTTTTTTGGTTGGTAGGCTATTAATTACTGCCTCAATTTCAGAAATTGTTATTGGTCTGTTTGGGGATTTGACTTCTTCCTGGTTTAGTCTTGGGAGGGTATATACATCCAGGAATTTATCCATTTCTTCTAGATTTTCTAGTTTATTTGCATAGAGGTGTTTATAGTTTTCTCTGATGGTAGTTTGTATTTCTGTGGGATCAGTGGTGATCTCCCCTTTATCATTTTTTATTGTGTCTATTTGATTCTTCTCTCTTTCCTTCTTTATTAGTCTGGCTAGTGGTCTATTTTGTTAATCTTTCCAAGAAACCAGCTCCTGGATTCACTGATTTTTTTGAAGGGTTTTTCATGTCTCTCTCTCCTTCAGTTCTGCTTTGATCTTAGTTATTTCTTGTCTTCTGCTAGCTTTTGAATGTGTTTGCTCTTGCTTCTGTAGTTCTTTTCATTGTGACGTTAGGGTGTCTATTTTAGAGCTTTCCCACTTTCTCCTGTGGGCATTTAGTGCTGTAAATTTTCCTCTAAACACTGCTTTAGCTGTGTCCCAGAGATTCTGTTATGTTGTGTCTTTGTTCTCATTGGTTTCAAAGAACTTATTTATTTCTGCCTTAATATCATCATTTCCCCAGTAGTCACTCAGCAACAGGTTGTTCAGTTTTCATGTAGTTGTGCAGTTTTGAGTGAGTTTCTTAATCCTGAGTTCTAATTTGATTGCACTGTGGTCTCAGAGACTGTTATGATTTCCATTCTTTTGCATTTGCTGAGGAGTATTTTACTTCCAATTATGTGGTCAATTTTAGAATAAGTATGATGTGGTGCTGAGAAGAATGTATATTCTGTTGATTTGGGGTGGACAGTTCTGTAGATATCTATTAGGTCCACTTGGTCCAGAGCTGAGTTCAAGTCCCAGATATCCTTGTTAATTTTCTGTCTTGCTGATCTGTCTAATATTGACAGTGGGGTGTTAAAGTCTCCCATTATTATTGTGTAGGAGTCTACGTCTCTGTAGATCTCTAAGAACTTGCTTTATGAATCTGGGTGCTCCTGTATTGTATATATTTAGGATAGTTAGCTCTTCTTGTTGCATTGATCTCTTTACCATTATGTAATGCCCTTCTTTGTCTTTTTTGATCTTTGTTGGTTTAAAGTATGTTTTATCAGAGACTAGGATTGCAATCCCTGCTTCTTTTGCTTTCTATTTGATTGGCAAATATTCCCTCATCCCTTTATTTTGAGCCCATGCGTCTTTGCACATGAGATGGGTCTCCTGAATATGGCACACTGATGGGTCTTGATTCTTTATCCAATTTGCCAGTCTGTGTCTTTCAATTGGGGCATTTAGCCCATTTACATTTAAGGTTAATATTGTTATGTGTGAATCTGATCCTGTTGTCATGAGGTTAACTGGTTATTTTGCATATTAGTTGATGCAGTTTCTTCATAGTGTCATTGGTCTTTATATTTTGGCATGTTTTTGCAGTGGCTGGTACTGATTTTTCCTTTCCATATTTAGTGCTTCCTTCAGGAGCTCTTGTAAGGCAGGCCTGGTGGTGACAAAATCCCTCAGCATTTGTTTGTCTGGAAAGGATTTTATTTCTCCTTCACTTATGAAGTTTAGTTTGGCTGGATAAGAAATTCTGCATTGAAAGTTATTTTCTTTAAGAATGTTGAATATTGGCCCCCACTCTCTTCTGGCTTGTAGGGTCTCCACAGAGAGATCCGCTGTTAGTTGATGGGCTTCCCTTTGTGGGTAACCTGACCCTTCTCTCTGGCTGCCCTTAACATTTTTTCTTCACTTCAACCTTGGTGAATCTCACAATTATGTGTCGAGGAGTATCTTTGTGGTGTACTTTGTATTTCCTGAATTTGAATGTTGGCCTGTCTCTCTAGTTTGCGGAAGTTCTCCTGGATAATATCCTGAAGTGTTTTCCAACTTGGTTCCATTCTCCCTGTCACTTTCAGGTACACCAATCAATTGTAGATTTGGTCTTTTCACATAGTCTCATATGTCTTGGAGGCTTTGTTCGTTCCTTTTCATTTTTTTTTCTCTAATCTTGTTTTCACACTTTATTTAACTAAGTTGATCTTCAATCTCTGATATCCTTTCTTCCGCTTGATCAATTCAGCTATTGATACTTGTGTATGCTTCACAAAACTCTCATGCTGTGTTTTTCAGTTCCATCGGGTCATTTACATTCTTCTCTAAACTAGTTATTCTAGTTAGCATTTCCTGTAACCTTTTATCAAGGTTTCTTAGCTTCCTTGCATTGGATTAGAACATGCTCCTTTAGCTCAGAGGAGTTTGTTATTACCCACCTTCTGAAGCCTACTTCTCTCAATTTATCAAACTCATTCTCTATCCAGTTTTGTTCCCTTGCTCGTGAGGAGTTGTGATCCTTTCAAAGAGAAAAGGCATCTGGTTTTTGGAATTTTCAGCATTTCTGCACCGGTTTTTCCTTATCTTCATGGATTTATCTACCTTTGATGTTTGATGCTGAGGACCTTTGGATGGGGTTTTTGCATGGGCATCTTTTTTGTTGATGTTGGTATTATTGCTTTCTGTTTCATAGTTTTCCTTCTAACAGTCAGGCCCCTCTTCTGCAGGTCTGCTGGAGTTTGCTAGAGGCCCATTCCAGACCCTGTTTACCTGGGTATCACCAGCAGAGCCTGCAGAACAGCAAAGATTGCTGCCTGTTCCTTCCTCTCAAAGCTTCATCCCAGAGGGGTATGAGCCTTATTGTGAATACTGCTGTAATAAACATGTGAATGCAGGTTTTCCTTTGATATATTGCTTTATTTTCCTTTTAGTAGATACCTAGTAGTGGGACTGCTAGATTAAATGGTAATTCTATTTGAGTTTTTTGAGAAATCTCCATACTGTTTTCCACAGTGGTTGTACTAGTTTACATTCCCACCCATAGTGAATAAGAGTTCCCTTTGCATTCTTGCCAGTATCTTTTTTTTTTTTGTCTTTTTAATGGTAGACATTCTGCATAGGGTAAGATATTATCTCATTGTGGTTTTGATTTGCATTTACCTGATGATTAGTGATGTTAAGCTTTTTTTTTTTTTTCACCTCTTGGCCATTTGTATGTCTTCTTGAGAGTTGTCTATTATGTCCTTCGCCCACTTTTTTATTCTTTTCTTAACTGTTGAGTTGTTCAAGGTCCTTGTGTATTCTGGATATTAGTCACTTGTCAAATGAATAGTTTGCAAATATTTTCTCCCATTTAATAGGTTGTCTCTTCACTCTGTTATTTGTTTTGCTATAAAGAAGCTTTTTAGTTTAATCAAGTCCCATTTTTGTTTTTGGTTTTGTTGCCTGTGCTTTTGAGGTCTTAAGTCATACATTCTTTGCCTAGAACAATATCCAAGAGAGTTTTCCCTAAAATTGCTTCTAGTATTTTTATAGTTTTGGGTCTTATTTTACAGTCTTTAATGCATTTTGAATTTACTTTATGTATGGTGAGAGGTAAGGGGTCCAGTTTCATTCTTCTACAGGTGGCTATCCAATTTTCCCAGCACTATTTGTTGAAGATAGTGTTTCTTCCCCAGTGTAAGGTCTTGTTGGCTTTGTTGAAGATCAGCTGGCTGCAAATGCGTGGCTTTATGTCTGGATCCTCTATTCTGCTCCACTGGTCTATGTGTTTATTTTTATACTAATACCATGCTGTTTTGGTTACTATAGCTTTGTAATATATTTTGAAGTCAGGTTATGTGATGTCTCCAGTTTTGTTCTTTTTTTTTTTAAATTATACTTTAAGTTCTAGAGTACATGTGCACAATGTGCAGGTTTGTTACATATCTACATGTGCCATGTTGGTGTGCTACACCCATCAACTTGTCAGCACCCATCAACTCGTCCTTTACATCAGGTATAACTCCCAATGCCATCCCTCCCCCCGCCTCCTCCCCACAATAGGCCCCAGTGTGTGATGTTCCCCTTCCCGTGTCCAAGTTCAATTCCCACCTATGAGTGAGAACACGCGGTGTTTGGTTTTCTGTTCTTGGGATAGTTTGCTGAGAATGATGGTTTCCAGCTGCATCCATGTCCCTACAAAGGACACGAACTCATCCTTTTTTATGGCTGCATAGTATTCCATGGCATATATCTGCCACATTTTCTTAATCCAGTCTGTCACTGATGGACATTTGGGTTGACTCCAAGTCTTTGCTATTGTGAATAGTGCTGCAATAAACATACGTGTGCATGTGTCTTTATAGCAGCATGATTTATAATCCTTTGGGTATAAACCCAGTAATGGGATGGCTGGGTCATATGGTATTTCTAGTTCTAGATCCTTGAGGAATCGCCACACTGTCTTCCACAATGGTTGAACTAGTTTACAATCCCACCAACAGTGTAAAAGTGTTCCTATTTCTCCACATCCTCTCCAGCACCTGTTGTTTCCTGACTTTTTAATAATCGCCATTCTAACTGGTGTGAGATGGTATCTCATTGTGGTTTTGATTTGCATTTCTCTGATGGCCAGTGATGATGAGCATTTTTTCATGTGTCTGTTGCCTGTATGAATGTCTTCTTTTGAGAAATGTCTGTTCATATCCCTTGCCTACTTTTTGATGGGGTTGTTTTTTTCTTGTAAATTTGTTTGAGTTCTTTGTAGGTTCCGGATATTAGCCCTTTGTCAGATGAGTAGATTGCAAAAATGTTCTCCCATTCTGTAGGTTGCCTATAAACTCTGATGGTAGTTTCTTTTGCTGTGCAGAAGCTCTTTAGTTTAATTAGATCCCATTTGTCAATTTTGGCTTTTGTTGCCGTTGCTTTTGGTGTTTTAGACATGAAGTCCTTGCCCATGCCTATGTCCTGAATGGTATTACCTAGGTTTTCTTCTAGGGTTTTTATGGTATTAGATCTAACATTTAAGTCTCTAATCCACCTTGAATTAATTTTCGTATAAGGAGTAAGGAAAGGATCTAGTTTCAGCTTTCTACTTATGGCTAGCCAATTTTCCCAGCACCATTTATTAAATAGGGAATCCTTTCCCCATTTCTTGTTTTTCTCAGGTTTGTCAAAGATCAGATGGCTGTAGATGTGTGGTATTATTTCTGAGGGTTCTGTTCTGTTCTATTGGTCTATATCTCTGTTTTAGTACCACAGTTTTGTTCTTTTTGCTCAGGATAGCTGGAAAATAACTTTGAAACGAATTTTATATTTAGCCAATAATTTATTCAAATGTGTATAAATAGTAAAAAGATTCTGAGCTACACTAAGTTCCTAAAGTGCAGTGATGGAGTGAGACATGTTAGCAAGGTAGTAAAGTGGTCCAGGCCAGCATCTGCTGGTTCTATTTCTCTTATTTAAATAGTTCCTCCAAAAATGTTTTTAAAATGAGTCCTTTGTGGCAAAACCGCTGAGACTTTTGGAGATGTCATTATATGTCTAGGTATGGGTTCTCATCTCTTCTACTTAGTACTCTCTGAACACTGTCAATTTGAAGCAGTTTATCTTTCTTTAATGAGAAATTTGTCTCCAATATTTATTCTAATAATTTTTCATCTCCATTTTAATCTTTCTGTCCTGTATAATGCTATTATCCAGATGTTGTCATGTCTATCCTCCTATATATGCATTTTTTATTTTCCTTTTCAAATTTAACTTGACATATAAAATTGTATTTATCATGTACAACATGATGTTCTTAAGTATATATACATTGCAGAATGGTTAAATCTAGCTAATTAACAAATGCATTATCTCATATATTTTTGATGACAACACAACATCCATTCTAAACATTTTTCAATATATCATTAATGTCATCTTACTGTACATTAGCAAGATAATGCTGTACCTTAGATGTCTTGAACTTATTTCTCCTAATTGTAAATATGTACTCATTGCCAACATCTCCCCAACTCCCCAAGCCCACTAACCACCCAAGCCTCTGGTAACCACCATTCTGTCTCTACTTTGGAGATCAGCTTCTTAAGATTCCATATATATGGGAAATCACATGGTATTTTTCTGTGTCTGGTTTATTTTGCTAAACATACATCCTCCATGTTCATCTGTGTTGTCACAAATTACAGGCTGAATAGTAAGTATTCCATTGTGTATACATATATTTTCTTTATCTATTTAGCCACTGATGAACACTTAGCTTCCATATCTTAGCTATTGTGCATAATGTTGCAGTGAACAAGGGAGAACAGATATCTTCAGCATACTGATTTCATTTTCTTTGGATACAGACCCAGTAGTGGGATTGCTCAATCATATGTTGTCATATGGTAGTTTCGTTTTTAATTTTCCAAGGCACTTCCATACTGTTTTCCATAATGGCTGTACTAATTTATATTCCTACTTAATGGTGTGTAAGGGTTCCCTTTACTTCATATCCTTGCCAACACTTATCTTTTTTTTGATAACAGCAATTATAACAGGAGGTGATATTTCATTGTAGTTTTGATATGTATTTCCCTTATGATTAGTGATGTTGAGCATTTATTTCATATACCTGTTGGTCATTTGTATGTCTTCTTTGAGAAATGTCTATTGAGATCTTTGGCCCATCTAAAATATCCAGTTATTTGTTTCTTTCTATTGCATTATTTCAGTTCCTTATATATTTTGGATATTAATCCCTTATCAGATACATACTTCGCAAACATTTTCTCCCATTTTGTAGGGTATGTCTTCACTCTGTTGATTGCTTGCTGTGCAGAAGGTTTGCAGTGTGATGTAATTCCGTTTATCTATTTTTGCTTTTGTTACTTATGCTATTTAGGTCATATCATTGCCTGGACCAATGTCATGAAGCTCTCCCCCTACGTTTTCTTTTAGGAGTTTCACAGTTTCTGGTCTTTAATCCATTTTGAATTGATTTTTTTTTTCTTATAAAAGATGAGAAGAATTTAATTTCATTCTTCTGCATCTGGTATCCAGTTTTTCCAGCATCATTTATTGAAGACATGTCCTTTCCTCATTGTGTATTCTTGGTGCCTTTGTAAAGAATCTTTACTGTAAATGCGTGAATTTTTCGTCTCTCTATTCTGTTTCATTGATCTGTGTCTGTTCTTATGCCAGTACCATGCTGTTTGAGTTACTACAGCTTTGTAGTACATTTTGAAGTCAGAGAATGTGGTATTTCCAGCTTTGTTCTTTATGCTCAAGACTGCTTTGGCTATTCAGGATCTTCTGTGGTTCAATACAAATTTAGCATTTTTTTCTATTTCACTTTGATAGGGATTGTATTCAATCTATATATAGATTGCTTTGGGTAGTATAGACATTTTATAACAATATTCATTTTTCAAATCTGTAAACAAAGACTATCTTTATTGTATTTTCTTTAATTTATGAATGTTTTACAGTCTTTAGTATAGAAATCTTTCACCTCCTTGGTTAAATTTCTTCCTATTTTGTTTTTTGGTAGCTATTGCAAATGGATTGTTTTCTTAATTTTTTAGATAGTTTGCTGTTACTGCATAGAAATTCTATTGATTTTTGTATCCCTCACGTTTACTGAATTTATTAGTTCTAACAGTTTTTTTGATGGAGGGTTTAGGGTTTCTTATATAAGATCATGTCTCTGCAAACAGGGACAATTTAACTTCTTCCTTTCCAATTTCAATTACTTTTCTTTCTCTTGCTAGCACTTTTAGTACCATGTTGAATAGAAGTGGCCAACGTGAGCATACTTGTCTTGTTCCAGATCTTAGCATAAAGGGTTTCAACTTTTCCCCATTCGGTATGATGTTAGCTGTGGGTTTGTCATATACGGTCTTTATTGTTTTGAGGTACAATCCTTCTATACATAATTTGTTTAGAGTTTTTATCATAAAGGAATTTTGAATTTTGTCAAATGCCTTTTCTACATCTATTGAAATGATTATAAGGTTTTTGTCATTCTGTTAACACTGTGTATCATTTATTGATTTGTGTGAATGGAACCACCCTCAAATTCCTGGGATGAATTGCACTTGATCATGATGGGTGACCTTTTTCATGGGTTGTTGAATTTGGTTTGCTGAATTTTGTTGTTGTTGAAGATTTTTACGTCTATGTTCATCAGGGATATTGGCCTGTAGTTCTCTTTTTTTTTGGTTATATCCTTGTTTTGTTTTGGTATGTTTGACTTTTGGTATTGGGATAATGCTGACCTTGTAGGATAAGTTTGGAAGTATTCCATTTTCTTAATTTTTTGGTACTAATTCTTTAAAAATATTTGTTAGAATTCAGGAGTGAAGCCATCTGTTCCTGGGCTTTTCTTTCCTGGGAGGCTTTTTATTACTGGTTTAATCTCCTTCTTTATTGGTCTGTTCAGATTTTTTTTTTTTTTTTTGAGACAGTGTCTTGCTCTGTTGCCCAGGCTGGAGTGTTCTGGTGTGATCATAGCTCACTGCAGCCTCAAACTCCTGGGCTCAAGCAGTCCTCCCTCAGCCTCCTAAGTAGCTGGCACCACAGGTGTGAACCACCACACCCAACTAATTTTTCATTTTATTTTTAGCAGAAACAGGGTCTTACTCTGTTGTCCAGGCCAGTCTCTCACTTCTAGGCTCAAGTGATCCACCCACCTCAAAAATGCTCAGATTACAGGTGTGAACCACTACACCTGGCCTCTATTCAGATTTTTTGTTTCTTTATAATTCAGTTTTGGTAGATTGGATGTGTCCAAGAATTTGCCTATTTCTTCATTGGCATATAATTATTCATAATAGTTTCTTATGATCTTTTTTTTTTTTTTTTTGAGATTGAGTTTTGCTCTGTTGCCCAGGTTGGAGTACAGTGGTGCAATCTCGGCTCACTGCAACCTCTGCCTCCCAGGTTCAAGCAATTCTTCTGCCTCAGCCTCCCAAGTAGGTGGGATTACAGGGGCCGACCTCTATTTTTAGTAGAGATGGGGTTTCAGCATGTTGGCCAGGCTGTTCTTGAACTCCTGACCTCAAGCGGATCTGCCTGCCTCAGCCTCCCAAAGGGTTGGGACTATAGGCATGAGCCACCACACCCAGCCTGATCCCTTATATTTCTGTAGAATCAGTTGCAACGTCTCCTTCATCTCTGATTTGGAGTCTTTTTTCTTAGTCCAGCTAAAGATTTATCTTTTCAAAAACCAACTCTTCATCTTGTTGATCTTTTGTAATTTTGTTTTTATTTTTTTGAGATGGAGTCTTGCTCTGTCACCCAGGCAATCTTGGCTCACTGCAAGCTCCACCTCCTGGGTTCAAGCCATTCTCCTGCCTCAGCCTCCCAAGTAGCTGGGACTACAGGCACCTGCCACCACACCTGGCTAATTTTTTGTATTTTTAGTAGAGACAGGGTTTCACTGTGTTAGTCAGGATGGTCTCAATCTCCTGACCTCGTGATCCACCTGCCTTGGCCTCCCAAAGTGCTGGGATTACAGGCATGAGCCACCGCACCCAGCCAATCTTTTGTAATTTTTTAAGTCTCTATTCCATTTATTTCTGCTCTGATCTTTATTATTTCCTTTCTTCTACTATTTTTTTTTTACTTTGTTCTTTTTTCTAGTTCCTTGAGTTATAATACATTGCTGGAGATCTTCCTTCTTTTGTGATTAGGCACTTACTGCTATAAACGTCCCACTAAGAACTGCTTTTGCTGTATTCCATGGGTTTTAGTGTGTGTTCATTTTCATTTGTCTCAAGAAATTCATTCCTCTTTATTTCATTCCAGCCTGGGAAACAGAGTGAGACTCTATCTCAAAAAAAAAGGTGGGGGAGGGGGCAGGCGTGGTGGCTCATGCTTGTAATCCCAGCAGTTTGGGAGGCCAAGGCGGGTGGATCATGAGGTCAAGATATAGAGACTATCCTGACCAACATGGTAAAACCCTGTCTATACTAAAAATACAGAAATTAGCTGGGGATGATGGCATGCGCCTGTAGTCCCAGCTACTTGGAAGGCTGAGGCAGGACAATTGCTCAAACCTGGGAGGCGGAGGTTGCAGTGAGCCGAGATCGCACCACTGCACTCCAGCCTGGTGACAGAGTGAGACTCCATCTCAAAAAAATTAAGGGTGCAACTGCTAGTCTGACACCATGAAAATAACGTTTTTTTCCATATTCTCATTTTAAGATTTAAACTATAATTAAGATTAATTAGTTTATTATAGTCCCCAAATTGATAGCTAGTTATTTCCATAAAATTTCAACTCAACAAAGATTTGATTGTCAGCTTACTGGTTTGAAATTTTTCTAAGTATAGGCTCATATTTTCTTGACTTTTAATACATTTTTCTTTACCTTGTAACAAGCCTACAACTTCTTTTATTTTTTTGCCCCCAAAAAACTATTTTCTATTAAGTTAATTAACCCTTTAAAAATATAGCTTGAATCCGTCCTTTTTGCTCAAAGACCTCGCTGTCTAGGCGAGGGTTAAGTAAATACACTGATGAGAACATAGGGAGCTATGTAAGTGCTATAAACCCAGCTATCATTGGTAGCCCTGCGAGATTACAATTTAGTGGGAATGTAGAAAATGCCTTTTTCTGGGTTATTAAAGACTAGATTTGATAGGGGATGATGGATGCTGGGAAAATAATTTAGAGGAGTAAGGCAGTCGAGGAAGAGGCACCAGCATAAGGAGACACACCAGCATGAGCCCAAGTGAGAAACTGCAGATGTCTTTTGGAAACAAGAAGGCAGACTGTGGTGAAAAGTAAGTAATGCTAGAGTGAGTTTACACAGTCAGCCCTCTGTATCCGTGGCATCTACATCTATGGATTAAACCAACTGTGGATGAAAAATATTTTTTAAAAATTACATCTGTGTTGACCATGTACAGACTGTTTTCCTTGTCATTATTTCCTAAACAATATAGTATGACAACTATTTACATAGCATTTATATCTTATTAGGTATTATAAGTAATCTAGAGATGATTTAAAGTATACAGGGGGATGTGAGGTTATATGCAAATACTATGCCATTTTGTATTTAGGATCTGAGCATCCCCAGATCTTGGTATCCATGGGAGGTCCTGGAACCAATCCGCCATGGATACTGAGGGACAACTGCTTCAGTTAGTCGATGGGAAAACAGAAAACACAGACGTAGAAATAGTTTAGGGCTCAAAAATGGCTGATCCAAGCTGTATTTTTAAAGGGTTAATTAATACAGTTTTTATGGGGCAAAAAATGAAGTTGTAGGCTTGTTATAAGACAAATGTATTAAAAGTCAAGAAAATACGAGCCTATACTTATAGAAGAATTTCAGCAGACTTAAGGTCCTCACTGTCTCAATAAGTGGGATTTTTATACTCACGGTTAGGATGCACAAAAGCTGATGTTTAGTCTACAAAAGCTCAACGGTGAATAAAATCTGGTATCATCCTCCTGGCTCCATCCTCAGAGGGGACAGTGAGATGGCATCAAGATATGGTGTGGAAGAAAGAGAACAAGCCCTTGGGGTAAATAGAATAGATAGCTGCTCTCATTCTACGTTCCCAGAGAATGATACCTCTTTGATAGAAAGAATGGATTATAAAAAATAGGGCAGATTTCTGAATACGTAGTAGGACGGTGTTTTTGACTCTGAAGAGTTAAGAGAGGTGGGCAAGCAAATCAGGGCACTGCCACTGAGAAGTGACCCCATACTGAAGGGAGAATGTGCTACACGGGTTTTCTGATCTTCCTCCATATTGTTTATGCCCAGCTTACCAAAAGACCAAGGTTCATGGGTCAGGGACTACATCCAGAGAAAAATCCCACATGACTGGAGCATGGTAGACAGAATAGGGGGAGTTCTAATCTTGCTTCCAGTTGTAGGCAAGACTTAAGATACAAATCTTAAAGATTTGTATCTTTGTAAAGATACAAATCTTAAGATAAAATCTTAAAGTTGTTATAATAATCTACATGTTAAGGATGGTGGAAAGAGTAGTGGATAGGAGGCAGTTAAAATCGATGCAAGTTTTGGGAGAAAAAAATTTAAGGAATGCTGAATTTTCGATGAAACAGGTCTTCAGCATGATGCTATATTACCTAAGGGTGAATATGTGAGAAGAGAGTCAGAATAGGAAAATGCAAGTACCACCTTCCTTAGAAGACCATGGTCCTGGCTCTGAGTCCAAAAGCCAGGGTTCCCCATATCAAAGCCCAGGACTGAGACTTCTCATGAGGTCTCCATAGCACTCTAGGTGTTGATGGCCTCAAGTCAGCAGAAATGATGCTGGGTGAGGATACTCAGCCAAGACTGAGACACACCCAAGTGTGAAAAGCCACGACTTAAGAGTCTTCCCTCCATGACTCCTTCTCTGTTGGTTCTTGGTCTCCTACCCTCCCCAGTATCATCAGTCATGCTGTGATGGGATTGTACCCTTTTCACAATTCCCTTATTCCTTGAAGCTGAATTGGATTTGGTGGCTAGGAGAAAAAAGATCCTATGGTTTTTCTGAAGTCACATTTGACAAGCTCTAGATCAATGTATTTTTTCCAGATCTTGATGTTGTGCAGTGCAAAAAGGAGAAGGAGGTACACTATTTGTCTGGATAAAGAATCTCAATTCTCAGTCTCTCTTCCTGGGTCCTTTCTTTTTGAAGGCATGAACTGGCTGAAGGTGCTTCCGGCTCCCAGAGCCACTCTGTTCTGTGACCTTTCATGTCTCCTTAATCCATACGGCCTTTCCCTCTATAAAGTAATCATTCTGGTAGAGGAGAAGAAAACTAAATATAGGGGGAAAGAAAGCAATAAAACCATTAGGAATAGATAATTTATTATTATGCAACTAGCAAGCTGGGGTCAAAGGGCTTTCCCAAAAAAGTTGTGTTTCCCTATATTACAGGTGCCAAAACAGAACAAAACATCCAGGAGAACCACACTGAAACTCAGAAAAGAGACAATTTTTGAGGCCCACCAGATCCTGATTCCATTTTGAAATATTCTATTGCAGTAGCTCTGGGTAAATATTAGCTGGTTGCTAAAGACAGGATCTGAGGCTGGGCCAATTGTTAAGGCACCAGCTGTCTTGAGGAGGAAGATGAGGACTGTGAATGAAGGACACTAGACTTGCTTCTAGGAAAATAATATCTGACAAGGATGGTCAAGGAAGATACATGTCATCACTTTAAAACTAACTTTACCAAAACGACTAGTTCTCTAGTAATCACTGAAATAACTGTTCTAGAAGTAGTATGCTTTAGTTCTCTTTCACGATATCATAAGTACTTTCAATATTGTTAGTACTTATTGCTGCTATTGTTTTCGGGGTACTAAAACTCTTTACATACTGCTCGAATTGTGCAAGCACATAAAAGCTGGCTTCTCTACTAAGTTTTTATAGTGATTTAAGTATCTTGAAAACCATCACTGAGTGAATTTCAGTCAAATATCTAAGTAAAAAGATGGAGTTTCTGTGTGTGATTATAGCATTTGGGGGTCAATTCTGCTTTCTCTAGTAGTTTTGGGACTCAGTAAAATAGTTCAAAATATGCTAACTTATATAGCAAGGAGGTCACTAGAAGAAAACACTAGTCTAACTAAAGTAGATCATGACTTCATGGTTAAAATAAATGTCATACTGCCTTTTAATAATACATCAAAAAAGTTCAGGAATACTACTGTATTCACTTATTTGTTTGCTTAACTGTTCATTAAAATGAACAGTGTGAAGTTCTTAGAATTACGCCTTGTTCCACAGACCTGAAGGATCTCTAGAGAAGTCATGTGACTCAATGTTACCAAATTAACAATTGCTCAATTAATTCTCCCCTTCATGTATCTTTTATCTGCTAGCATCCAGCAATGCTTGGATGTGTTGATCTTGTTGGGTATACGTATTTGATATACACAAGTTAGAAAGCGCTTCTTACTTTGTCTCACTGAAGAGGGGGAGAGTAAAGACTGTGGCAAGAAGAAACTGGCCTTGGATTAAGTAGTGACACCAGAAAATGAACACATTTTCCCTCTTGGTTTGGGAGAACACACAATTAAGATCACAAAAGGATACATGTAAGTCGGGATGCCTCTTGCAGCCAGATGTTTCCGAATAAGTCGCTCAGTACCATACCAGTTAAAACCTTTCGTGGCATGTCCAATACGTGGAAGATGAACACTTGCTATTATGAAGAGAAGAACAGATGTCTTCACTCATCAAAAATTGATTGATGGGTATAAAATATACATGGGAGAAAATAATTATTGACTATCTCACTCAAAGCACGTAATTACAATGTCAAAAATATTCTGCGGGAAGAATTGTAATAAGAAAAATTAAATTATTCTGTTGAACACAAGGACCCACATGTTCTAGAAATACATACAATGGAAACAGATTACGATTGGTGGAGGCAAAATTAAAATAAGCAAAGATTCTCTAACAAGCCAATCAATTCAATAAGCTCTGAGACACACTAGGTTTGGAAACAAAACTAAACTCAATTTTTGTTGAAGAACTGTCTGTTACTGGGAACTGTGATTAAATAAACAGCATTTACCAACTACATATGACCAAGTTGCTTCGTGTCTAGTCCTCTGCCTCCTCATCTGTAAAATCATGATAAAAATACCCAGGGAATGGAGACGGCCTACAGAGATAACTAACATTAAAAGTGTTTTGGAAAGGACGGCTATCTGACTACAAGATGGTGGGGTGATCACTTCTGTGGTTTGCCTTTACCATGCATATTAAGTGGGGTCTTGAAAAGTCCTATCAAAAGTCGTATCACATGCCTAGAAACAAATTCATCTACTCTTGAGCACAGGTGGAAGAGCTTACCTTTCTTCTTCTTTGCTGCTAAAAATATCTTCTTCAGGCCCTCTTCTAGTGCTGCCATCTTAATGCCAGACAGGACATTGGAGCGATCACGATGCTGAGCCACAATCAAGGCCAACTGGAAAAAACCTCCATCAGATGACCAACCCGACATGAGACAGCCACACCATCAACCAAGTGACCGCCCATGGAGGCGGCACAGCCCTTGATGGGTCACTGGGCCTTGGCTCCATCTCTTTCAGATGCTGTGTCTGAACAGCAATGTCCTAACTGTGTGTGTGACTTCACATGCCATCATAATTCTCACTTGGTGGTCACTTTATACAGGCTTTTCTTCTTCTTTTTAAAGTATGTTAAAACCAGAGAATGAGTCCAAAGCATATACTTTCCAAAAGTTCTCAAGGGTAAAAAAAAAAAAAAAAAAGAATTTTTCTGAATTGTAGGCATGGAAAAGATCTTAGAGGCTCCTGCATCCCAGCCCTTTGATGCCTGAGTCAGCTCCACAACCCCCAGGACAAGCAGTCATTCCATCTCTGTTTGAACAATTCCCATGAGGACAAAATGCCAAGTATCTCTCAACCATCCTAACCTAAGTGGGCAGAGCTGGAGAGTGTCAAGGGAGCTTCCGGGATAACATCATCACAGTCATATCATAGACATGGCACTCTACTCACTGTAAACAATTTTCCTGAATCACTGGATTCTGAGTTTCTCATGCACAGACGCTTTACTTTTCTCCTTTTTTAGCATTTTAGAAGTTACTGAAGGAATGACTCTACAGGAACCACTTTGCTGTTAGTCACTGTGTAGTTTGGATGTGTGTCCCCCTCCAAATCTCATGTTGAGATGTAATTCCCAGTGTTGGAGGTGGGGCCAAGTGGGAGGTATTGGATCATAGGGTGGATCCCTCATGGATGGCTTAGTGCCATACCCTTGGTGATGAGTTCCCACTCTGGTAGTTCACATGAGATCTAGTTATGTAAAGCAGTGTGGCACCTTCTCCCACCCTCTCTTGATCCTGCTCTTGCCGTGTGTGATACACTAGCTCCCCCTTTGCCTTCAACCATGACTGTGAGCTTCCTGAAGCCTCCACCAGGAGCAGATGTCAGTACCACGCTTCCTGTACAGCATCAGAACCATGAGCAAATGAATCTCTTTTCTTTATAAATTACCCAGTCTCAGGGAATTCTTTTATCACAATGCAAAAACAGCCTAACACAGTCACACAGACAGCAACTTCAAGAGGATGAGTCTCTCTTTTTGGCCTGGTTTTGAAATCTCTTCTTAATTCTGGCTTAAAATTTGAATGTGAATTCAGGCCTTGGAGAAAGCCAGTTGGGTGGGGTAAATCAAACTCACTATAGGCATCCCAAGATGCCTAAGATGCAAAAGGATTCTGAGGTGGGCACAGGATACATGTATTAGTTCCTCTCCCCTGCTTTATTATGGCTGACTAGAAAACACAATCTTTCACAGAAATTTTCACATAATAAGAAATGAAACCCTCAGAGTTCTGAGTCATGCCTTCTTACTCACGCAGTAAATGTTTATGGAGCATTTCTTACGAGCTAGTACTATGTAGGGTACTGAAGATAAAAACACAAATAGAAACCCTGTACTTAGTTGGGGTCTACTGTCTGGACAGTGCTCTGGGGACGGATGGATGGAAGCCTGGGGACACTGGAAGTGCAGTGAAGGCTATAGCCCAACCTGTTTGTTATGGGCTGAACTGTGTCCTCACCAAATTCATACATTGAAGCCCTAACCTGTGGTACCTCATGTTGACTGTATTTAGAGACAGGGTCTTTAAAGGGGCAGTGAAGTTAAAACAAGGGTTTAGGGTGGGGCCTGATCCACTGTGAGTGCTATCCTTATAAGAAAGGAAATCTGGACACACAGACACCAGGGCTGTGCATGCACAGCAAGACAACCGCCATCTGCAAGCCAAGGAGAGAATCCTTGGGAGAAACCAAACCTGCCGACACCTTGATCTTGGACTTTCAGCCTCCAGAATTGTGAGGAAATACATTTCTGCTGTTTAAGCTACCTAGTCTGTGGCTTTTTGTTATGGCAGCCCTAACAAACTAATACACTAGTAGAGAGACCAATGGGGGCAGGGGACACTTCAAGAGAAGTTGATGTGAGTCCACTTTTAGTTCTGAAAAGAGATGAGTTTTACTTACCAAATCTTGCCCTTTGTTTCTTGATTCTTTATCATCAACAGGAAATAAAAGGACACCTCCCAAACTCAAGTCTGAGGTAAAACAGAAAGGAGAAACATAAAGAACACCAAGTTCACTAAGGAATGAATCCTCCTTGTATCTCGCCTTCTTCAAATTCAGTTGAGTTTCAGGACCCACCTTCCTACATAGCCCTTTCTCACTTTCCTGGCCTCAGTCAACCTCTTAGCTGGGTACTCACCTGCTTCACTCCTGAATTTTTATGATCTCCTAATTTAATGCTCCTCAAACGTTAACAACAAAGTACCCCTATAGACATCAGAAAGTGAATACAAAACCCAGAGGTAGCTGGGGGGGCTTTGGGGAGGGAGCATTATGAGCTTGAAACTCCTTTGGTAGTTTTGTGCTTGTCTGAAATCATTCAAATTATTACATTCTACTTTATCTGTATCTGTTTGTATATTTTCCTACTCTATCCAAATCAAATAAAACTGATAGTGAAGAAAAATGCGCTAATTTAATTCTATGGCTTTACATAAGCTGATGTGAAAGCAGTTAGAATCAAAATACAGATACTTGTGTTAAAAACTCTAACAAATATGGCTGGGCACAGTGACTCACGACTATAATCCCAGTGCTCTGGGAGGCTGAGGTGGGAGGACTGCTGGAAGCCAGGGGTTCCAGACTAACCTGGACAACAAGGCAAGACCCAGTCTCTACAAAAATTAAGAAAAAATTAGTTAGGTTTGGTGTTGTGAACCTGTAGTCTTAGCTACTTAAGAGGCTGAGGCGGGAGGATCTCTTGAGCAAAGGAGTTCAAGGCTGCGATGAGCTATGATCACGCCAATGCACTCCAGCCTGGGTGACAGGGTAAGACCCTATCTCAAAAAATAAAACAAAACTCTGACAAAGATAGCCAGGGAAGGCCATGAAGGGAAGGTTGTAATGCACGAATGTCTGAATACAAGAACTATCACAACAGATTTTACAAAAACCACAACCTTGAACAAGGGCCTTGGCAACCTTACATAAAAATATACTTCTGCAAAGACATCTGCTCATCAACTTCCTGCCCAACCACAGCCTGGTGCCACCCTTGTTACTAATCCTTGTAGCCAAGGATAACTGATTCAAAAAAAGTATGTAATCTTCCTCATTTCTCCTTAAAAACCTCAGGCTGGGTGCAGTGGCTTATGTGCGTAATCCTAGCACTTGGCGAGGCTGAGAGAGGTGGATCACTTGAGCTCTGGAGTTCAAGGCCAGCCTGGGCAACATGGCAAAACCCTGTCTCTACCAAAAATTCAGAAGAGTGGCCAGGTGTGGTGGTGTGCGCCTGTGGGACAAGCTACTTGGGAGGCTGAAGCAGGAGGATCGCCTGAGCCTGGGAGGTGGAAATTGCAGTGAGCCAAGATCGTGCCACTGCACTCCAGACAGTGAGACTCCATCTCAAAAACAAAAACAAAACAAAACAACAAAAAACCTTTGTTCGTTTTATTTTACAGACACTGTCTATTGGTTAGGTTGATAGCAGTTTGAACGTGTTGTTCAGTCATTCTAAAATACTGGTTGTGCTACGCCATCCTTTTGATCAAATCCCCCAAAAACGACCAGCCATTACCCATTCCATTAGATAAGGTTCTGCTCAGAATGGCATCTCCCTGGACAAATCATATAAGGTCTTCAGGCCCAAGCCTCCGGTGAAAACAAAACTCTCCTCTATTCTTCTGCCTCAACCCTCCACTCTGGTCCGCCTGGCCTGTACGCCATCCTCCACACAAAGGAACGGGGTAACTGCCGGGGTCCTTCAATATCCACACACGAGGAATACTAGGTGTGGTAATGAGCAGTTGGGAACCCTCTTGCCATTTCACTCCACCTACTCAAATTCGACCCCCCTTTCCAGGCCCAGGACCTTCATGAAGCCTTCCCTGGGAATTCTAGTCTACAGTTTCATCTACTTTGCTGCACCCTGCTTCAATCCTTCTCCAGAGAAAACCGCACACTCCCATCTCCATTTCCTTACTGAGCACTCAGGCCTTAAGTCCGAGCTCCCCACTCAAAGTGCTCCAAGGTGAGCAACCTTGGGTCAAATCCATGGCCTTTTCCCAATTCATCCTCACTTCAATGTCTGACACCATGAACTTCTTTGCCTTCTTGACATACTTTCCTCCCTTGTACCTCAAAATACTGCACAAGTTCCCTAATTTTCTGACAATTCCTTCTGTCAGAAATTCCATCTTCTTGTCTCAAGTCCTAAGTGGAGGTGTTTTTCAGGTCTGTTCTACGCCTCTCATTTCTCCATCCTCTCTCCCACATGGTTTCAAACACAGACCCTAAACAGGGACTCCTCAATCTGCACCTCCAGGTCTGACCTTTCCTGGGTGTTGCTTTGCCAGCTGCCCAATTAGCATCTAGATCTGGATTGACTATTTCAACACACATTAACCCTTCTTTCAGTAACTTGTTTTACTAGAAAAAGTAGTCATACTAAGTTCTTATATCCCTTTCCACCATAGAGAACTGGCAAGAATTAGGAAAAAACAATCTAAGGAATCTGGAGGGCCCTCCTCTATCAGACAAGGTCCTTCAATCTCCAGAAAATAACCACAACAATGATTTTATTCCTCTTGCCACTTTGTTATTTCTGGGTGTAAAAGGAGGTGCCTTTTTCCCTTCTCCATGCCAAGGGACAACATTGTTCAGGCTTCTAAGTTCCCCTGGCACCAAACAGCTTTATTTCTGTCTCCAGGGAGCGTTATACCCCAGGTTGTGCTGACCTCGTAAAACCTCTTCATTCCCCTCAGCACCAAACCAAAGCTCTTGTCAGTATTTTAATGGTATGTCTGATTTCTCTCCCACAGGTCTTTTTCTTGAGACAGTCTTGCTCAGTCACCCAGGCCAGAGTGCAATGGCATATCTCAGCTCATTGCAACCTCCACCTCCCAGGTTCAAGTGATTCTTCTGCCTCAGCCTATTCCTGAGTAGCCGGGATTACAGGCATGTGCCACCACGCCTGGCTAATTCTGTATTTTTTTGGTAGAGACAGGGTTTTGCCATGTTGGAGAGGCTGGTTTTGAATTCCTTGCCTCGTCTCAGCCTTCCAAAGGGCTGAGAT
Organism: Papio anubis; assembly: GCF_008728515.1. Classification (NCBI taxonomy): domain Eukaryota; kingdom Metazoa; phylum Chordata; class Mammalia; order Primates; family Cercopithecidae; genus Papio; species Papio anubis. Next base: position 118,813,336 of record NC_044976.1, on the reverse strand, counting down.
TACAGGTGTGAGCCACCACACCCAGCTTCCCATAGGTCTTTGATGTTTCCATGACATATTCCTTCATCTTTATTCCAATACTTTTTTTTTATGAGACAGGGTCTCCACTCTCACTCAGGCTGTAGTACAGTGGTGCAATCACAGCTCACTGCAACTTCAACCTCTTAGGCTCAAGTGATCCTCCCACCTTGGCCTCCCGAGTAGCTGCGACTACAGGTGTGCACCACCACATCCAGCCAATTTTTTAATTTTTGAGAGAGACAGGATCTCACTATGTTGCCCAAGCTGGTCTCAAACTCCTGGCCTCAAGCAATCCTCCTGCCTCAGCCTTCCAAAGTCTGGGATTACAGGCATGGGCCACTGTGTCCAGCCCATTCCAATACTTTAACATGTATGCAGGGATTGACATTTTTCAGAATACACACATTCATTATGCTCACTACAGTTCCATGAAGTAAGTAGAACAAGTATTATTCACAAATCACAGATGAGGAAACAGGTACAGAAAAGGTAAGGGAAAGTCCTGAAGTCACAGAACAAGTAGCTAATTTATGACAGAATTCAGTTCCCAATCAGTTATTCTGATTCCTTATCCAGTGCTATGTAACCCTCACGATACAGTCTTAGGTGTCCTCTCCTCTCTTATTCCACCCGTAACCTTTCCCTCTGCTTTGCTTCTTACCTTTCATTTTCCCCGCCAGCTCATATATTTTTCTTGGCTCAGCAGATCGTTTTTCCAGAGCTGTAAACAAACCACCTCTGCCCCAGTGGCCAGAGTCATCTGATTGAAGAAAGAGAAGATTTTCATCTATGGGAGGTAAAGTCCAGTCCCCAATTTAGAAAAACAAAGGCACACAAAAGGGACTTGTGGAAGAATGATTTTTCAAAGGGAAGAAACAAAATATCTTATCTCCTAGGAATATCACAGGTTGGACTTTCCAAATATGTTTATGTTTTCTGGAAGATATAGCTGGGGCCATCATAATAGGAAAGCATCTCAAAAATTAGTGTTCTCAATGAGCAAAATCTCTGTGGTGCATCTGTGATTCCTGGGAGATGACTGCGGAAGGACAGAGAGTAGATGGAACATTACAGAGAGAGTAGAAGCAATGGTTATGCAACAGCACACAGGCAAGGTTATAAAACAGCACACAGGAAAGGTTAAATGACTTATTCAAGCTGGTACTAACAAAGCTGCTTAGTATCTTAGCATTTATAGGCATTCATTCACACTACAAACGTTGGGTAGCATGTAGTACATGTAAGGCATTGTTCTAGGCACCAGAGTCACAGCAGCAAACAAGAAAAAACCCCTGCTTCCATGAAGTGTATTTTTAATGCAATGCAACAGTCAAATAAACAAATATGTAGGTAATATGTCAGGTGGGACAGGTGTGATAAAGGAAAATATGGGAGAAGGAACAGAGAATAACAGAGGGAGGATGGGGCCTGTTTTATATGAGGTAATCACAGAAGACCGCTCTGAGAAACAGACATTTGAACAACATTTGATGTGGTTATTTGGGAAGAAACGGTTTTAGGCAGATGAAGTAAAAAGTACAAAGGTCAAGCAAGGGAACGAGCTTGAAAGTTTGCTTTTTCTCAAAGGATTTGTTTGTCTTGTCAATGCTGCTTCACTTCACCCTCTTAAAAACCGTGTGCAGAGGATAAGGCAGATATTGTCCCAGTCTATGGATAAGGAAGTGGAAGTTGAGAGACTGGGTAACTAAACCAGGTAAACGAGAGCGCCAAGAGTGAAATGATTCTGGAATGTCTCCTGACTTTAAAATTCACACTCTTTTGACCGCGCAATACTACACTGGGACCACCACCCCTGGGTCAGGGTTCTGCTCCATCCTCCCCAGCTCTTGGCACCATAAGGATTGAGGCCCCCATCCTCAGCCCATACCACTTCTCGTACCTACGCAGTGCACGATGAGAGCATCCTCGGCCCCAGCCTGAGGGTGGGTCACATCACCACTAACGTACTTGAGGGAGGTAGCATCTGGGTCTTGGTAATCCAGCTCAGCAGAGCTCTCATCTTCCCCATTCTCAAGGTCCTCTGGCTCGCTCTCCTCAGAGGGCAGGCAGAAGGACTGATAATGGTTGGATTCCCACCAGGCCATCCTTTAGTAGGCCAGAAAGAAAAGGAAATTAACCCAGACAATCACAATTTCCCTTGGAGCACATTTTATACTGCTGTTCACAAACAATATCTGCCAAGTAGAAATGCAATTAGAAACTCACTCGGATTGAAGTTTTCTACTTATTTGTAAATAAACAAGTCTTACTGATTAGGCTAACTGCTTCCTGACTACAGTTCAATAATGAGCACTCACTGAATGTTCCTGTTTTTAAGAACATGACTAAAAGAGATTGTTCAAGTAAACTACTCGTTGTCAGACAGCTACAATAAAATCTTAAAATTTTCTGGTTTTGGCCAGGCAGAGTAGCTCATGCCTGTAATCCCAGCACTTTGGAGGCCAAGGCAGAAAGACAGCTTGGGCCCAGGATCTTGAGACCAGCCTGGGCAACACAGTGAAACTCTGTCTCTACAAATAATAAAAAAAAAATTAGCCAGGCATGGTGGCACACACCTGTGTTCCCAGCTACTAGGGAGGTTATAGTGGGGAGATCACTGAGCATGGGAGATTGAGGCTGCAGTGAGCTGTGACCATACCACCGTACTCCAGGCTGGGTGACAGAGCAAGAACCCATCTCAAAAAAAAAAATTTCTGGGTTCAATGGAATGCATCTTCTCTGCCTTACGCACTGAGACTTTTCACTTACGTAGAGGAAATGTTTTTAAAAAGTACTCTGTTACCAATAGGAACCACCTTAAAAGAAATTTTCTGTATTTTTAAAGTGATGTTCAGCTGTGGTCTAACTATACAATAGTGACTCCTTCAACTGTGGTCCCCAGCTTGGTTAATGCAGACATACTTTTTCTTATGTTCAGCCTCTTCCTTTTGCCTCTTCTTCTCCTCTATCAGTCTCCTTCTCTTGGCAGCAGCTTCTTGTCTTTTCTTCTGTCTGTCCTCCAGCTCTTCTGGACTCAGGACCTGCTTCCTTTTGGTGGATCCCTCCACAAGGCCTGGGATGAGAACCTAGAGGAGGAACAAGATCCATCACCAGGGTCAAGAAGATTCCTCCCTAAGTTTCATTATCTCTAATGCACACTGTACATTAGCAACATGCTTAATATTCCACAGAACACTGCATTTCCACCCACCCTGCATTGTGGGAACTGAAGCCAAAGCACTTGGGGGCACTGTTCATACTACACACTTCACAGGCACAGTGGTCAGGATACCATGCTGTAAACTCAGCCACAGCATTGGCATGGTTGAAACAGTCATTTTGATTCATTTCATTAGGAATAAGGTACTTCAGAAAAGTAACTTTTTTCCTTGACTAAAAGCATACCCTGCAGGATGCCACTTCACCCATTTTTAATGGAAATCTTTCTGCAACGTATTATATAGCTTTTTTAAGACTGTATTTCAACATCATGATTATCTTAGTGATAGCTGGCATTTAATGAACACATATGAACTGCCAAACACTGTGAACACTACATGTATCATTTATGATTGCCATCCTCTTATTGCCATAGGGTCATCATTACCAACAGCAGGATATGGTATTTTGGTATACTATAGGGATGCCTTTAGGGGTGACTTAGATGGACAACGCTGCTTTCCCCTGCATTAAATCGTACAATATATTCTCTCCTTCGTAATGTTTTTTATGCTGACTTTCTTACATAGTTTTTATACTGGGGTATAGTTATTATATTAACATTTCAACAAACACATACTTATTTCTTGACAAATCATCCTAAGAGAACAAAATGACGCCAGCATCATTTTTTGGTTTGTTTTGTTTTTTTAGAATGAGAGTTTGGAAGAACAACTTTTAAATAAATTAACAGTTCTTACACTGCCTTTATTTCGGAGTGATCGGCCCTCTTGACTAGTTTTCTCCAAAAGGGTTTTCTGAAGGTTTACCAGTTGTTCAAATGATTTTCTGTCTTCCTTACTGGGCTCTTTAGAATAATCTTTACCTTCAAATAAGTACATATGATTTTCTAACAACATAAAACACAAAGAGAGAAATGTTAGATACCAAGGAAAAATAGATTAATGCTATTCAAAACAATAACTAGAGTGGACAAGAGAACAGCCTATCTTCTAAATGGGCTAAGTCTGGATGAAGGTTATTTCATTTCCCATCCCACTGACACTGAAGAATGTGGGTTCTACAAGGGGATCCCATGTGTTTATTTTTCCAAGGGGAAAGCATGGCTTCAAGCCCTTTCGTTCATCCCTAGATGGTTTGTGAATCTCTGCTGGATTCCTCCATTCATTGCTCATTCATTCATTCCCAACTATTCCTCAGCACAAATCTCACTGACATTAAGATCATCTAATAAAATCTATACTTTTTTATTCCAAACACACTTTTAATATTCAACTTGGCAAATCTATGAGAGAATGAAGAATCACAAGAATAATCCCTTGGATTTACAATATTCTTTACAGATCTTGGCAAGCATCTTCATCATGATCCTCACCACAATCCTGCTATAACTAATCCTACTTTTGAAAGGGAAAACTTTCTGCTCAGGCAGAAATTAAGGGACTCTGCAATTCTCACTAGAAAAGGCGGGATCTTCTGATTCTAAGGCCAGTGTGCTCTTTTCAGTATATAATTGTGTCTGTAGAAGGGTGGAGAGATAACAGGCTAGCAAATAATAATTGTGGTAATAACAATAGCAGTGAAGACAATAGTGTCATCTTGAATAGTACTTCATGCTGTCAGATCACTTTCACAACTATTATCGTGTCTGATTGCTCCAACTGTGTAAAAGAGTAAAGCAGGCATTAATAGGACCATTTTACAGATGAGAACACAAAGGCTCAATGAGGTGGAGTGATCTGCCAACATCATGAATCAAGTGATTAAGAAAAGTTAGGACCAGCCAAGACTAGCAACCACAGATAGGTAAGATAATGATTCAATAGGGAAGCATCTTTAGTAGCACATGTTACCAAATAATGTATTTTCACAACATTTGTGAAATCCGCTATAAGTATGTTTTCCCTAGAGAGTATGAAAGCAAAACATTTTCATTCTCAAGAGATCAATTGCTTCACACTTGTACCCAGATCTAACCAGCTGTAATTCTAATTGGCATTTGCTAATTAAATCAGCAGGGGGCTTTCAATGAGGCACTCTATCAACAAGCAGAAAAAAATAGAGCTGAGAAGTGTCAAATATGATCAACATATGTAGCTTCATACTGCATGTGAGTCTCAACTTCCAAACATGCTTTTTAAAAAAAAAAAAACCCTGGCATTCAAGATAAAGCAACCCTGTTTTTTATTTAATTCTGACTGGGGCCACGTTAATTACCAGTCTTTCCTATCCACTTACATTCTTAGTAATCATGCTCCCTATCTTCACTCTGCCATCACAAGCCTAGACGCGCATCTCTGTCCTACCAGGATAATCATTTACCACAGAGCAGACCCATACCCATTCATCAAAGAGAAAAATCCAAAGTTTAATACAACTGGGGATTTTTCCTGGCAGTTGGACTGTCTAAAAAAAGTAAAATTATTTTAGGCAGTTGGATTGACTGAGAAATATAATTATCTTTCTGGAAAAGAGTGTGACTTTATTTTGTTCTAGTAAACGTTAGGAAAATAAGCTGAAATTATCTGGATCAGTACAGAACTGAGTGTAAGTGTTGCTATTTAATATAATCAATTATAACTTAAAAATATGATCACATGCATCTATTTCTTCTCTCACTTGAAACCACCAAGCGACAGTTAAAGGAATTTTTAAAAAGATATATGAGGCAATGGTGGATGAAAAAGTTCAATAACCTTTTGGAAAATGCAAAGTAGCTGGAGGGATAATGGCAGATTAAGAAGAGCCATGGAAACAAAACACAGGTGCCTGGCCAAGGGCTCATTAGGAGTCTAGAGACCCTCTCAATCTCCGAAGAGCTTAGGACTTATAAGTACAGAGTACTGCAAAGGGGGGAACTGAGAGAAGATGTGCACCCCAAGGAGCAGGAGTGCTATGAGCCCTTGACTCACCCTGCCTTTTCAGTTTGAGCAACCAGATGAACTCCATTCTCACCTCTCCCAGGGAAAATACTAGAGGATTAGTCTCAGGAGAAAATGGGCTGCCCAGTGAAAAGATGTCAAATATGGATCAGGGAAGCTGCCCTCCACCACGTAAAAGCTGACTCGCCAACCAGGAATAAGGCCCCAAGGCCCATGCCCCTGCCCATGCCAGAGCTGCCATCAGCTTTGTGGCACTTCATCAGCACATGTGATCAGACAGCCAGGGAATACCAGACAGTTGGGGAAACTATCAATGAGAACAAGAGACCCCCAAACAAGTTTTCTTTTTTAGAAAAAGAGGTACCATGGTGACTACAGCTAATGATGACATACTGTATTCCTGAGAAATACTAGGAGGGTGGATGTTAAGTGTTCTCACCACAAATATATTACCATATGAAGTGATGTATGTTCATTAACTAGATTTAACGATTCCACAATGTACGTGTGCTTCAAGAAATCATGTTGTACATGATAAACACAATTTTATCTGCAAATTTCAATGAATAGATAAATAAACAAATATATATATGTGGTTTTTTTTAAAAAAAAAGGAGAAGTAAAAGTCAATGCAGTGGGAAGAGAAATACTTTTTAAAAAGATATAATAAATATCCTCCCTGGAATACATATTAAAAAGCCATAATAAATGTCCCCAGAGAAGACAGTATGTCCTTGAAATGAGAACAGAGTACAATTAAAACAATAAGCAGAGAACAAGAAAGAGTTCTTGAAGAATACGAACAAGATATTTTTATAAAGAATTTTAAAGTAAAACATAAAAAAAGTCAAAAAGCAGTTTCCTGTAAAACAATGCCAGCTGCCCAAATTCCAACTTTTCCACCTATCCTACAAAAACTATACAGATCAACAAGGAGAACAAAGCCGCCCCAATCCATGCCTACTACACTAGGAGTCAGAAAATACTACACACTTCAACTTATGGAAGTAAGAGAAATGAACCCCCAAAACCAGCTGAGCCAGCTCCAAAGCCCACACTAAAGTAGACAGTCAGGCAGAGACTATGCAGAGGAGAGGGCAGGGGGGTTCCGGAAAGGTCAGAGATAAAATTTACCCGCAAAAGAGGGTCACTATCCAAGTGGCAAGATAATGAGGATAGGTCTGAGACCTGGTGGATCAGAGAAGTGGCTACTAAGGAACTGAACGGAAGGGAAGGTATAGAAACACATGCAGCCAGGAATTTGGGGAGGCATTGCTTCTGGCAGGAAGAGAGAGACAACTTAGAAGTGGGGAGACATCCTTTGACAAGTTTGTGGCAAAAAGAAAGAGAAAGCAAGTGATGGAAATTCACAGTCCTATAGAAACAAAAGAGAACTGCAAAACCAGAAATCATGCCACTACCGCTACCCAACATGAAAAGGAGCTACCATCTAGTAAAGAAACAGCACTACTCTCTATTATTGAAAGAAAGCACTGGTGAATTAAGAAGCCTAGTAAGACTCCCAAACCTCTCACCCCAGTCCATATTGAATCTCTGCTGCAGCTGGTCCAGAAAAATAAGTCATTTCAAAATAACTACAAGATGCCAGAGAATGCCTTTACAAAGTTACCATGTGAAAAATTACTTCAAGTCAGAAATTTAAATACTCAGAATAGAAAAGAAGAAAATGACAAATGCTGACCAAATTGAGAAAAGAAAATTTAAGAGAAAGGCAACCATCTCCTACATCTCATGGCGTATTGTGAAAATTAAATGGAGAAAGCACATGACAAAGTCCACACTATTGATGAACACAAAGTAAATGCTCAATGTTAGCTGCAATGTAACAAACAAGTAATTCTCCTGTTTAGAAGAGGAATGACTATGTGCAGAGCATCATACCAAGGATGGTAGAGGCTTCACTAATAAACAAAGGAGAAGATGCTTGCAACCAAGGGAGGAAAGCGACAAATTCAAAGCCTTAAGATTGATACTATCACAAACATTAATACTATGATTTTGGTTCACAGTTCAGCTACAAGGGAAGAGCCACACATAGTTCCAGTTAGTATGGGTACAGTTCTTGTATCAAGCAAGTCTTAAACAGTGTGCCCAAGATGACAATAGGGTAGGGTAGAAAAAAGATGTCCCAGAGAGCAGCATCCAAAACTTTCCATGGGGACGTGAGCTCTAGCTTGGGGTGGTTGTGCCATTTGCTCTGCTCTAATCTCCGACTTACTTCCTTCCTCTTGCTCTCTTATCCCTCCTTCTGCTGCAGGCAAGGCATCAGAGACCCACTGGCCATCTTTTGTTTCTCCCAGGATGGACTCCAGGTCTATTTCATCCATGGTACTCCCCTCAGAGGCAAGCAGTTTATCCAAACCGAATTTGAGTATCTCACTCAACTTGAATAGAGGAAACAAAAAAGTCCAGTAAGTTCTCATGAAAAGAAACATTAGGATATCAGTGATTGGCTAAGTGGATTAACGACACCAGGCACAGTCCTTCTCTAATGAACAGGCAGCCTTCTGCTGTCCCCATCATAGATGGTAACAACCAGGGACATTTTATAGTTGGGAGGATGGGTAAGCAGAGAGGTGATAAATGATTATCGGAGGTACTGACTTTGACAATTCTGCATAAAAACAAAAAAATATATATAAGCCTCCAATTTTTTTGAAGAATAACAGTAATTTTCTGCATTTTCTACAGCACCTCTCCCTGACTCTTTTTCATAAGCATTCCCAGCAGCCACCTGAGGTCAGAGACCCTGTTAGCTACTTTCCGACCTCTCCACTGCCAGACTCCTTAGAAAGGGAAGGTTACACTGGGAACTTTACCTCTACCATGAACTGACTCCTTTTCTTTGGCAATTTGTTTTCCTAACACAGTGGTCTATGGAAAACACCTTGGCAAAGACCAGTAACAACTTCTAACCACCAGACCCAAAGGCCTTTTCTCTGTTTGAATTTTTCTGGATGTTCCTCTGGCATTGCACTATCCTATTTCTCTTCTCTCGTCCCTCTCTGGAGTACTGTCAGCCTATTGCCTATGGCTGTAGGAACCACACAGAAAGCATAGATCATTTTTCCTGGCTTTCACTTGCTACTTCCAACTTTGCACCTCCCTAAGTACTAACGCTGAGATCCTGACCCAAGGTGGATTCCAACCTTGGGCCCTTGTTCTCATCTTGCCCTTTTAGACTGGGTTAATTATCTCTAGATCGTCTATTTCGTGAGTAACTTGGAAATCTTAAGGTATTCTGTAATCGCTTGAAAAAACAATACACAGCTCACTTAAGTATGAATGTACCTAGATATATTTATATTTACCCTCCATATACATAACCAGGATGACTGGCTTTGGCAGCTGGTACCAAGAATAGTAGGAAATCAACTATTTATGATAAGAATTAGTCTATACTGGGACTCTTCCTTCAACCCCCTTGTACTTATGCTCACCTCCTGGCTCTCCCTTGTTATTGCTCACTTGCAATGTGTCTTAGTCATTAAGGAAATTACATGTATTTTTATGAGAAGCTGTATATTACAGTAATTAAGGTCATGTGCTGGGAGGTTACAGAGTGCTTGGATAGGAATCCTAAATCTGAATAACCTTGGGCAAATTACTTAAGATGGGGATAAAGATAGTGTCTATCTCATCCTGCTATTATTCTTATTTACTGAAACAACTGGAAAAGAGCACTTCAGACAACACTCAGCACACAGCATCCAGTAAGTGTTCACTATACCTGCATCTGCCTGCCTGTTTCTACTGTGTCCTCCCTGCAGGATAAAAAACCTGTTTCCTTCTTTCAGGCCTTCAGAACTCCATACCTACTGCTTAGATTTACCAAATCAGAACCACATCTTTTACTTTTGGTTTTCTGGTATTAAAAAAAAAAAAAAAAAAAAATCCACCAGGCGCAGTGGCTCATGCCTGTAATCCCAGCACTTTGGGAGGCCAAGGCGGACGGATCACAAGGTCAGGAGATCAAGACCATTCTGGCCAACATGGTGAAACCCCGTCTCTACTAAAAATGCAAAAATTAGCTAGGTGTGGTGGTGCATGCCTGTAGTCCCAGCTACTCAGGAGGCTGAGGCAGAACTGCTTGAACCTGGGAGGCGGAGGTTGCAGTGAGCTGAGATCGCGCCACTGCACTCCAGCCTGGAGACAGAGCAAGACTCCATTGCAAAAAAAAAAAAAAAATCCCCTGCTTTCCTTCTAGACAAGGGCATCAGGTTATCACCTTTGCTTTTGGCAACCACAAATAACTCATAGCATCTGCTTGGGGAAGAGATAAATCAGACATTAGAGTCAGAAAGTAACTTTCCGATAACCATGAGCTGGGCAGTAAGTCCAATAGAGTCCCTCTCAGCCAACAGTCCATGTTCCCACTAGTATGTGGCCCCATGGGGTGGAAGTATGTCTACACCTTTCACAGTGATGTGTCCACATCACAAGATACCCCGCACTGGACCCCTGGAGCTCCCTCCACTGGGAGAGTGCAAACAACCTAAGACATCCTTCCTCCTCTAACAAGAGAATGTGGGCCTTCTGAGGCTCTGTCAGTTATCCCTTCACCATGCCCAGCAGTGCCCTTCTCTCTCTTAAGGTTCTATGAAGAACTGTTCTGTGGAAAACTGCATTTAAGGGTATCTACAGCATACCTCTACCTCTCTCTCAAGCTTTCATCTCACATTTGCAATTGTCTCTCAGACAATGTGAAAACAAAACGTACAGCCTGCCCTATCACCATTATGGTTAATTAAGCATGCATGTGACATAGAGTCAGCAACAAAAGGAAAGTCAGAAAAAGAAAAAAGCCACATTTACCCCCTAAGATAAACAAAGAACAAACAAATAAATAAAACCCAGGGTTACTCTTTCTAGTTCTAGTCCCAAAATTAATAAAACCTTGAGCCTTTCCTGTAATTGCTGACTCCCTAACAAAAACAACAGGATCCCTGACTTTTGCAACACTGATATGTAGAGATATGCATTGGCCTTTGCAGATATGGTAACCATGTGAGAAAACTGCTGTTTTTAAACCCATGCTCAGACTAATTACAAACTTAGTAACTGCTTCTAATATTGTGTAATTTTTTCTCTCTTAAACACTTCTATTTTTTGATAGACTAGTCCTTTCCAAGCCTACTCTATCTTGCAAACTTTTGCAAATAAAATTCTTTCCTTTTGTCTGAGTCTGCCTCTAACAATGGTTTATGTTTATATTGTATTGTTACTGCACACTCTGACTAAAGCCTAAATTATCCTTATCTTCCTAAAACTCTGCCCTACCTCTTATTTTCCTTTCTACTCTCCTCATCATAGGGCCTTAAAACCTCACAGACATCTTTGAGTTTTCTATCTCCCTACTGTTGAGACCCACCTCTAAACAGTAGCCAGCTCCTGTCCTTCCTTCTTTTGCAATGTTTCTCACACCAGACTCTCCCACTGATGCTGCCCTTGACAGACATTTATTACTCCCTTCATACCTGCATCTTTCTAGTATCCTGGGAGTTGGTCTCTTTGCATCCAGCCCCTCATCCTTAGGGCAAAAACAAAGGATCCAGGAAATATTATGAGTTCTAACTTTAACCCAAGGGCTGCTACAGAATAACTCTAAGTCCTCTTCCAAAAGAGAGCTCTAAAATTTTCCAATCCAGTGTCTGTCTCCCATCCAGTATTCCCTTCTTTAAGCAAATTACCTCTAGTTCTTGCACCCATTTTTTTCTATGGCACAATTTTGAATTCCTGATCTCATTCGCCCTCTTGTTAGTATGAAGTAATGTAAGTCACTGATCAAAGGGTCTGGGATTAAGAAGGAAGTACAGAATTAATTGTTATTGACTATGCTGAGTTCTTCATTTTAACTAATTCTCTTAATAGCCCTCTGATGTAACCCGTGGTGTCTTTATTTTTAGAAATGCAAAAAGAGTAGATCCAAGAGGTTAAGAAAGCTGCTCAAACCCAAACAGCCAAGAAGTGATGAGGCTTGGATCTGAATTCTTAGTTCCTACAGACCCTGCACACAGCCAGCACTGTGGCAGGTGTGAGGCAGGCCAAGAACAAATGTGTAGCTGGGGAGAGTGGCTGGTGAGTGCTGGTTCTTTTCATTCACATGCTTCTCTACAAAGGGTACTGGGAAATTCCAAAGTGAAGAACAATATATCATATCATACCTGGAGGTCAGCATCGGCAGAGGGTTTCTGGGCTCCCAGAGTAAAATGGCCTCCTTCTATGATCATGTTGGTGAGCTGCAGTTTGGAGGCTGCTTTCCTAGACACTATTTCTTCCACAGTGTCTCGGCCAATCAGTCGAATAACTTTAACAGACCTGGACATAAGTCAAATGAGGGTAGTGTGCTATAAAGGTCTGCAAAGCTGGGCAAAAGTATGCAAGGTAAATACATCTAAAAGCAAACAAAACCAAATACCATATTCAGGGTACAATGAAAGGGAGATTGGTTCATCTGGACCTGAGCACTTGTTAGAGGAACTTGCCCAAAATTCTCTCTGAACCATTTCAAGAGAGTCAAGGAAAGAATGATGGGGTAACCATGACTGGGATTCCTTATCTGTGGCCAAGCAAAATCTCTGGAAGATCAAATTATCCTCAAAGGGCAACATTTATTTTTTATTTTTTAGCTTCGCTCCATAGCCCCATAACCCCGTTTTTTAACTGAGTTAGACCTGACTCAAGAAGGATGAGTTAAATGACTTCTAAAGTTTCCTTCTAATTCTTTCACGGTTTGATTTTGCTCTTTCCAATAAAGTCAGTCTGGACTGATAATGTGACCCACCCAATACTACCCTAGGAGTCAATAGCACAGACGGGCTAAAACCTGGTGGTCTTTCGGCTTCCAGTGTGGGACTGTCGCCAGGACTATATTCTTCACCTTTCTCACAACCCGGAACTGCCGCTGGGCAAGCCAAGGAAGCAGAAAAAAATCACTTACTTGTTTTGGCCAATTCGATGAGCCCTGGCAGCTGCTTGCAAGTCATTCTGAGGATTAAAGTCACTGTCAACAAAAATCACAGTATCTGCCGCTGTTAAGTTCATGCCAACTCCACCTGAAAACAATGCAAAAAGGAACATCATCAGCAGCACACAGAAGAGGAGCTAGAAAATAAGCACGAGGCTAGAGTGGGTCAGACTGATACACTGAAATCGGTCAAAACAATTGGCTTCAGCCTTCAAATGGACCCACACCCCCAACTCCAGAGCCTTGTTCTAGCAGTGAGAAGTGCTACCTGACCTCTTACTGCCTGAAGGGAAAATTTTTATGACTGAATGAAACAGAATGAGCAGAGCAGGGGCAACTGGCAAAAGTGGATACTTAAGTCAGTGCCATGGAGCCACTTTTTCTCTTCTGCTGAAAAACCTTGATTAGGTTTTGATCAGAGTAGTCTGAGGAAAAGGACTGCAGTGTGCACTGTCAAGAGAAGAGCGCCAAATGTCTCTTGCAAGTTACAACTAGGAAGAAAGATCTCTGACAAAAAGTTAATGAATGAGAAGAGGGGATGATATTCTCCTCCTGAGCAGAGTGGGAAACCACCTCCCTCTGATGAGGGAACACTCCAGTGAGTCTTTTTTGTACTTGTTTCCACATTAATCAAAGAGAAAGTAACAAAACCAGCGGCAAGACAAGAACCCTCCACGGAACAACTCGCTGGTCTGTCTTCAGTGCTGCAGGAAGAGAGCTGAGGAGGTACCTTGAGTTACAGGAATTCATTAAGAGGACCATGAAGGTACATTGCAGCCTTCTCTTTGATTAATGTGGAAACAAGTACAAAACCGACTCCCTCTTGCCAGGGTCGTTAGAGCTTGTTGCTGAAACAAGCAAGCCTGAAAGGGCTTGTTCCATGAACCTGAATTAAGGACTAACTTTTGAGAAGGACTACTGACCATAAGCTGGATCTCCAGACAAATCAGGGAGGAATCTTCTAATTGAAGTCTTCGTATCAAGTTGAAGTTGGAACAAGGAGGTAATCATGACCGATTACTGAGAGATGCTAAATTATGCCTAATAATGATGATAATGTCACTTATGCTGTGCTTACTACTTGCCAGGCATTATTCTAAGCACTCTCTCTGTATTAACTCCTTTAACCCTCACAACAACTCTGTCAGGAAGTTGAGTAGTTGCTACGATTATCCCCACTTTATAGATGTTGAAAGGGAGGGTAAGGGACTTCTCTGAAGTTGCAAGGCTAGAAGGTGAAAGAGCCAGGATTCATTCCCTTGCAGTCTGGGTCCAGAGCCCGTGCTTTTATCCACTGTACTGTAATACTTTTCAAGCGCTTATTTCATTTTAAAATGTGTTCCATAAAATTATCTCCTTGAATTCATGTTGTCTAAGTGCAGCTCTTCTTCACTGAGGGGTGAGATTTTTATAAATAAGCTCCACCCACACCCATGAATAGGAACATATTCATGAGCTATCACTGCCATCTGGTGGCAATATGATTCAATCGCAGAAATACTTCAAAGTTGGAAGGAAACCTGTTAAATACATGAAAATACCGCAAAACTACAGCAAAACTGTGATAGCAAACACAACAGTCAGTGTTTGGAAAAGGCTAATATCCAGGACAGCTTCAGCCCCCAGAAGATCTACTCTGAGTCCTCCAAGGAGATTAACTGAAAAGCAGAGATGTCTTTTTTCCTAATTTTAGACATTTCAGACATAATGCTGCTCTCTGATGATGACATCATTAAAGCATAAATAAAACTGTCTTCCTGACAGTGATGATGCACTGCCTGATTCTTTCAGTTTCTCCTGAGACTAACCCCGAGGCAACTGATCACATGAGAAAATGGCTGAGATTCTGCGTGCAGTCTATGACCTTGGAAGACTGAGGCCAAATGAATATGTTATTAATTTTATTAGTGAGATAAACACAGATGAAATAATCTCCTTATAATCAAAAATTGTATCTAACACTTCTTTCACATACCCTTATAGTACTAGGCATTTATAAAGCTTTCTAAATAAGACTGAACTCTCTTTTTAGAAAAATATCAATCTGCCTTTAATAGTAGACACACATCCCTTTCATGTTCCTGCATGTACTCCATCCAGATTTATGTCTACAAAACTAAGATAATGAAACTAGGATCCTATGAGTTCAAAACTAAGGTCAGCTTGCTCCAGGACATGAGAATAATTTCTTATTTTATTTTTAAGATAGAGTCTCATTCTGTCACCCACCCTGGAGTGCAGTGGTGCACTCTTAGCTCGCTGCAACCTCCGCCTCCTGAATTCCAACGATTCTCTTGCCTCAGCCTCCCTAGTGGTTGGGATTACAGGCACGCACCACCACATCCAGCTAAGTTTTGTATTTTTTTTTTAGTAGAGACAGGGTTTCACCATGTTGGTCAGGCTGGTCTCAAACTCCCGACTTCCAGTGATCCACCCACCTCGGCCTCCCAAAGTGCTGGGATTACAGGCATGGGCCACCATGCTGGCCTCTTTCTTTTTTTTCTCAGACACCACAGTGACTTAGAGAATCATTTCATCTCCAAGAGCTGATTTCAAATTATGTAACATATTATGAAAGCACTCTAACTAGTAAAGCATTACAAATGTCATAATATTCATGATTTAAGTCACATATGGACAATGTCATAAATAATTCTAAAAAGTTGGTAGTTTCAACATAATCACATTTTTAAACAACTAGATTTTTGTTAAGCTTTTCAACACTATTCCAGAGGAATAGTCCAGAGGAAGGACAACTAGCAGACAAATTCACGGTTGGGAAGAAGAGCTACTTCCACTGAATGTAAATGAAACATTCCACAAAATTACAGAAACCTTTCAGAACATTCCCAGGTCAATGGTCAAAGCAGATTAAAATTACTTTCCAATAACCCCAGGTTTCAGCCTTGCTTCTTTGATGAGATGACAGTTTGGACAGGGTGGATAGAAAAGAGCACCATGCTTGAAGTCCAGTACCTTGTTTTACATTCAATAATAACTTCACCTTTCAGAGAATTAAGGAAAAAAGTGTACTAACAGTTGGGATATAATAGTACTCTATTATCCCTCATTTGTCTGTTTCAATCAATGCCTTTGCAGCCTACCTGCCCTAGTACTCAGGAGAAAAACGAAAATGGGCTGCTGTCCAAAGTTCTTAATGGCCAAGTGTCTCTCTTCTCCTCTCACAGAACCGTCCACACGCTCATAGCTGTAGCCTTTTCAGAGAGAAAGAAAAACAGAAATCTTAACCCTTTTCAAGTAGTCTTTGGGGAATAAAAAATTAAGCCCAAAACCAAAGGCCAATTTTGTCCCTTTGCATATACAGGCATGACCCTACTTTAAGCAAATCCCATGGGAAAAATTTAAACTAACAGGGACAATTATCATTTTACAAAAGAACTCACCAAAACATACTCCTCTGGATTTTTTAAGTACATGCAGTTGAAGTCGTTGGCATTTACGGAATTAATACTCAGTTTTGACTATTCTCAAGCAACCCTGAGCATCTATCCTTATGGTAGTTACAATTTTGCTGAGACGTAATTCTTATGCAAACAGAAGACAAGTGCTTGGAGGCAGGTGAGTGAGCCCTTCTAACCGCCCAGCAATCTGCCTTTCAAAGACGCTTTAAGAGTTCACCACCTGTCTCTGTGCATCCATGTGTGGAAGGGGAGCTACAAGCTCAGGCTGTCTGTGCATCTGGGGGCCCCTCAATAGCCAGTGGCATGTGCCAACGGCATTTCTGCAAGTGTCCACTGGACCAGGTATACTGCGGAACTCAAGACACCCGGTCTGAACTACTTTTCTAAATTGTAAGGTCTGGAGCTGATACTTATTCAACACTGGGCTCAAGATCAACTCATATTAGAGGCTTTTCTCATCATCTCACACAAATCTTATTACATATTAAACAGACTTCCCAGGTAATAACCAACATTCTTTATTGTCTATATAGAAAAAGTTGCTCTTACTTTTCCCCTGGCTTATCTGGTATCTCTATAATTTCAATCTTCGCCTTTTCACTGATCATGAATAAGTGCCCAACTGTTGAGGTGAATGTTACAAGACACTAAAAGCTCTAGTCACCAAAACTTTATCACACATTTTCAAAAACACGACATTTCCACAACATTTGCTCTACAGTCCATAATTTTAAACCACGTGACTGACGGGAAAGTGGGTGTTTACTTCTGCCCACGTGCCTCTTCTCTGCTGTCCATTCTTGCCTTCACACATCACTCTCCTCTCGCCTTACTTTTGATTTTTTGGTTCTGAGTAGTGTTCTCACCCTGCTTTCCTTTGTAATATTCTCATATCCCATATTCTTCTTCATGAACCTATCTGGACTATTAAGTCTACAAGAGCCTTAGGTAATGTAGTGGCCAAAAGGTGTCACCTCTGTAATCCATATAGTCTTGGAGAATATCCAACATCTGGGTCATTTGGGAGAAAAGTAAAACCCGATGGCCCCTGGCAAGAAAAAGAAAAGGAAATACTGCCAAGTCTAGTGGTATTTAAGGTCAATTTCCCTCAGGCAAAATTTACCAAAGAATACAAGTTTATAAATAAATACCAAAGTAGAAATATAAATGGCATATGACTTATAGACTGCCTCAGAAACTCCAAATGTTTTCTATGAGAGTGCACCTCCACAGGTAGCTGTATCCCTCAGAGCAGTCGTCCTCAAACTAGAGTGGAGATTATTCCCAGGGGACATGTCAATGCAACAGGGGATATAAGCCCTAGAATAAACAAAGGTGCCTCTTTCTGGAATGTCACTTTGCTCAGTGGAAAGAAATATAAGCTTTCACTTTAGTAGCAAAATAAATACAGATATGTGAAGAGTAAAATGCAAAATTCAAACGCACAAAAAAAAAAAAAAAGAAAGAAAAACTGGAGACTCTGAAGAAAGCTGTGGTTAGTCATCTACAACCCTTCCCTGTCGGGGGTGTAACGTTACTATCCTCTCATCTACAGCTATATGGGTTGAAAAGTCTGAGAAGCATTACTTTAGAGAAGCAAGGGGTAAGTGACGTCTCATCTTTCATAATACCTGAGAAAATTTTTATATAGTGAACGGAGAGAAGAAAGGAGGAGGCAAAATGATGGAGTAAGTCAAGAACAAAGTCAGGCTTAGAGTCCCTTGTTACTTGCTGTTATTTTAAATGTGCATAAACAAAGAAGCACAGCACTGTCAAAACAACATTCTCATTATAAAAACTTATTTAATCTGAGCTTGCAACAAGTGTAAGAGGAACAATTATGGGAAACTCTTTCAAGATTCAAGCCCCAAATGGGTAGAGAAAGCATTGAACCTGAAAACCTCAATTCTAATCTCATTTCTGCCATTTGTTGGCTGTGTGACCTTGGGCAAGTCATATAACCTTTTTGGGTCTGTGAAATAAAAAACTGGCCAGAAGGCATTTATAGGTCCTTCTCCAACTCTAACATACTTAAATGGCAGATATATGAGAACCAATTAAATACAGTAAGACATTAAATTATTTAACTTGCACATTCCTAAAGTTGAGCAATTTTGCCAAATCCAAAGTTTTATAATTAGTTCAGCCCATACCTAAGACAGTCATCCCAAAGGGATAATTCTGAAACCCA
This sequence comes from Papio anubis, assembly GCF_008728515.1. Taxonomy (NCBI): domain Eukaryota; kingdom Metazoa; phylum Chordata; class Mammalia; order Primates; family Cercopithecidae; genus Papio; species Papio anubis. The sequence continues at coordinate 118,794,652 of NC_044976.1, read as the reverse complement.
TGGGAATCTGGGCTTTTCCTAGACTCCTCTAGAAAGACAGAACTCTGGTGACTAGGAGGATTAGGCATCAGCTGAAGACATGGCTGCTGAACACTAACTAAACCTGGTCTTTTTTTTTTTTTTTTTTTTTTTGAGATGGTGTCTCACTCTGTCACCAGGCTGGAGTGCAGTGGCGTGATCTCGGCTTACTACAACCTCCGCCTCCCGGGTTTAAGCGATTCTCCTGCCTCAGCCTCCCAAGTAGCTGGGACTACAGGCACAAGCCACCATGCTCAGCTAGTTTTTATATTTTTAGTAGAGATGGGGTTTCACTATGTTGGCCAAGATGGTCTCGATCTCTTGACCTCATGATCCGCCCACCTAGGCCTCCCAAAGTGCTGGGATTACAGGTGTGAGCCACAGCACCTGGCTCTAAACCTGGTCTTCTAATGAGCAACTCATGTCTCTGAGAAAGTCCTTCAAGTTCCTCTTGAGTTTAAATCAAACCCCACAGGTTAACAAAAATGAATGTTTACTGAGCCTTCATTATGTGTCAATTCAATGCAAGTTACTAGCAGGCAACTATAAAAGAAATGCTCAGTGTTGTCTCTGTCCTTGTGGAGCCAAACAATATATAGTTGGAGTGATACGGTAAACATACGCCAATTAACCAGACAGCAGATTAAGGCAGCACATTGCCAAGTGCTGGATTAGGATCAAAGTGCTGTAGGAATTCAGGAAAGGAAAGAATGATTGTGGAAGGGGTAAGGTGGGGTGGGATAGAATGGGGTGGGAGTGTAGTCATAGAGAAGGCAGAACCTGATTCAGCGTTAAGAAAAAAAAAGAAAACTGGAATTGGCCTGAACAACTCAGTGAGTTCCTCAATAGTCAGGTCTTAACAGTCATTAGCTCAGAGCAGCAAATGTGAACCTACCCAGAATACAGGAATGCTAGTAGCTTATCCAGCAGGTGAAGCTTCCCACTGGCCTCAATCAGGTGGTCTCCAACTTCAAAAGGCTCCGGCTCCACACCTAGAAAAGAAAGAACCCACTCCCAGTAATGTGCCCTCAGTAAGGGCAGAAGCCAATAGCTAGGCTACAGGAAGAAAAGCCAAAAGCTCCTCATGTAAGTAGTTGTTTGCATGATGATCTCAGTCCTGTTTAACACCAATTACAGAGCCTGGCACATCCAACAAGCCTAATAAACATCTATCTAAGGAATAAAACCACTCTTCAGGAAACTGAGGCATAGGAAGATGCTAAAGGTCAAGGAGACCCAAAACTGAAATCTTGAGACTCACTGTATAAGTCAAAATGGCAGTCAGAATAACCTGGAGGGCTTCTTTCAAAACCTATGTGTTCCAACACCCCCTCCTCTTAAAAAAGTTCTCATACGCACCTACGTGAGATTTTGTACAAGCTTTAAACAGTTCGTAGCACTACTTGGCAGAGATTCCCTTAAAATGACTGCAGCAAGCCCTCTGTACTGATCCTATCTAGAGTCTCAGCGGCCACAGGAGTGCCTGCTCCAAGGGCTACCAATCAGGGAATCAAAAAAGCCCCAGTCTGAAGAAAAACAAAAACACCACACATCAAAATTCCTAGGATGCAGCTAAAGCAGTGCTCAGGGGAAAATGTACAGAGGTCTGTATGATGAAGTGGAAGCAACAAAGGAGACTGAGAAGGAGCCGATGGAAAAGATAAAGTATATCGCAGAAGCTGAGGGAGGAAAGTGCTTCAAGAAAGAAATGATCAACTGTGCCAAAGGCTTCTGAGAGGGTAACTGAAATGTGAACTGACAAATAACCATTGGTTGGGCAACAGGGAGATCATTAGTGAACCTGGAATAGTGGTGAGGAAAGGCTGACTGAGTCAGTTCAAGACAATGGGAAATCTAATCATGAAGAAATGATTTTTAAAAACCTAGATTATCATGCATTCCACAAAACCACTGGTCTTGACTCTTCATGTCATGAAAGAAAAAAAGGGGGGGAAAAAAACACTGAAGAATGTTTCCAGACCATAGAAGAAAAAAGAGACATGGCAAATGCAATGCAGGGTCTGCAGGGTCTAGGACTGGATCATGGATTTAACAAAAAAAATAAAAACATACCCAGAAGGGATATTACTGGGACAACTGAAGATATCTGAACATGAACAATATACGAGTTAACACCAATACAGAGAAATTGAGAATAAACAAAGTAGACAAAGAAAGTATATGCAATTATTTTGAAGAATTTTGGTATGATTTGGCCACAGAAACATTACCAAAGAATAATGTGGGGGGAAAAGACAGTGCCTCACCATCAAACAAATATGGGTGATCCACACACTTTCGAAGCTGGGACAAGATGTTCTGTAGTTTAACTTTCTTTGCCGTCTCATTTTCAAATGCATCTGAAATTTAAAAAGAGAGAGAGGGAAAAGAGACAGATGGCCTACTGAACAAAAAAAAACAACCAAAACCCTGGGTTTTTATAAATAACCTTAATCATTTCAATTATATCCCTTGAACCTATACTAACCTCCCAAATTTCACTGAATTGTATGGAGAATTAACAGCATGTTCACATAAAATTTTCTTAACCATTTTGTTTTAAGAAAGACCCTCCACTATAAATTGAACTCAGGAGTACTCTGTTACTCTTTAGCAAATTCTAAACGTTCTTTAACTGTTGTTGTGGTGTCAAGGGACAAAAAATGCAAATTGAGAAATTATTTCATTTCTATCTCTCCTTTGCCACTTCCAATTCCTCCCAGTGAGTTTGATTCAACAAAAAAGTTTTGCACTCTCTTAAATACAGCAGTTCCCCCTCATCCATGGAGAATATGTTCCAAAGCCGTCAGTGGATATTAGAAACCACGGATAGTACCAAACCCTGTATGTATTCTGTGTTTTTTACCCATACATACATACCTATGAAAAAGTTTAATTTGGCACAGTAAAAGATTAACAATGACTCATAATCAAATACAACAATTGTAACAATATACCACTATTCACAATGTTACAAACAGAAGAGTTGTTCTTAGCAATCTCAGCATATAATTGTTTTTCATTTTTTTATTGAGAACTTTAACCGTTTTTGCTTAAAGGAAGCACTTTATGGCTTCTTTAGCATATCCAAAATGCAGGCATCACTACTCATGTGCTTTGGGGCCATTTGTAAGTAAAATAAAGGTCACCTGAACAAAAGCACTGTGATACCATGACTATCAGACTGATGACAGAGCAGGCTACTAACGCTGACGGCACGGATCCGCAGAACAAAAGGAGGATTCGTGTCCTGGGTGGAACAGAATGAGATTTCCTCATGCTACTAGCAACAGAGTTTGATTTAAAATTTATGAATTATTTTTGGAATCTTCCATTTAATATTTTCAGACTGCAGTTCAGTGCAGAACTGAAACCTTGGAAAGCAAAACTGAAAATGAAGGCAGACTACCCTATCTCACAGGGTAGGAGGATGAAAGGCATGACTGGGACACCTGGAATGTTTGCTTAATTACAGGCACTAAGAAAAACTGAGTGAGGGGAGAAAAGGAAATTTCACAACTGCAACAACCGAGGCTGAGTTAACATTTAAGATGCTCCGCCACCGTCCCACTGTAGCTGACCGTAATTATTCAGAATACAAAATTCCATCCCATATTCTTGGGATCATACAAATGAGTGTGATTATAAAATATTTTACTACATGAAATCACATCCTCATTTAGTTTCTAAATTGACAAGTGCCCTCTGATTACCTAGGTCTTTCATCAAAATGGCCTTGTAGTATTTCTTCTGCAATGCTGACATGCCATGGTATATCACTACTTCTGTCTTCTTGGGAAGCTCTGTAGCTACGTCAGCTTTCACTCGCCTCAGCAGAAACGGCTGCAAGAGTTTGTGCAGTTCACTTGCTACATAAGAAAAACAAAAATACAAGAAGTGTCGGACAAAAGTAGAACCAAGGCAATGAACTACTAGAGAACTTAAAGGAATTTATTTTTGTTTCTCATTTCACACTTATTCTGCATTCTAGGCCAGTATGGTCATTTTTTATAGTATTTCTTCCTTCATTAGGATCTTCTTTTTTCTGGAATCAGGACTGGTTCTTAGCCCAAGATCTAGGAACACTCAAAATAACTTGATTCTTACTTATCTCGTTTGCACAAAGCTCTTTTGTTTCCAGAGTATTTTTGCATTTAATCTCATTAATCAGCAAAACAGCTTAGAAATTTCAAGTGAGAAATACTGTCCCCATTTTGATAGCTAAGTGAGGCTCAGAAATTAGGCAACGTATCCAAAGTCACACAGCTGGATGTGAATGTGGCCAGCATTCAAATTTGGTTGACTTAAAAATCCCTTATTCTTTCCCCAGGTGTCTTGAATTTCAAAAATTATTCTAAATTAGAATTACACTACCTTTAGGATTGCCAGATATGCAAATGGAAATACAGGTGCCCAGTTAAATCTGAATTTCAAATAAATAATGAACAACTTTTTAACACAAGTGTGTCCCATGTAATACAAGTATGTCATGCATTTGACTAGAAGTCTTATATTTTATCAAGTAACCCAAAACATGGGAGTAATCAGAGCAGGTTCACCAGGTAATCTTCAGTCTGTGGTCTGGGGATTTTTGCTGTGAGAAGCCCCCTCAAATTCACACTTACCTAGTACATACAAACTCACTAGTTGGCATACCTCCCATCTGTTTTGAAAAATCATCCCAGGATAGTATCACAGGGATATACAGATAATCCTCCAACACAGAGGGGCAAAGATACAAGAACAGAAGACTACAACTCTTGGCTGTATGAATGAGGAAGGGTTCCCATCCCACAATTCTGGTTTTGGTGCAGCATTAAAAGAAATACCAGCGCTGTAGAATGCTGAACAGTAGTTTGGGACTACAGCACCCACATACTCTTCTCCCTCAGGAAGTGACATATAAAGTTAACAAAGTCTTTATAGAAATTACAAGTTGGGGAAAAAAAGTCTACAAATCAGCAGGCACTTTCTATGTCTTCCAAAAATGAACTAAAGAAGCTCTACTGCAAAATCCCATAGCAAACAATTAAGAGAGTCATGAATAGCAGACAACTGGGAACAACATGTGTGATCTAACGTCTCCCTAATATCTGTAGCTCTCTGTCTCCCTGGAAGGTGTCCTCTGGTCATCAATTCTCCTTCTTTTCTACCTATAACCATTATGCATGAGGATGGTTTCTGTGCCAAGACTTCTTGGGGATGATTTGTTGGAAAGGAACTTGCCTGACTCAGACTCTTTCTCAATATCCTGGTAGCGTTGAACAAAATCTCCCACCTCTTCCTTGGAAAAGAGATCAGGCTCCACAAAACTGAGGAGGGAGTAGAGCTCTTGGAGGCTGTTCTGGATGGGAGTTCCAGTCAACAGGAGACTGAAGACCACTGAGAACTCAAATACACAAATAAATACAATAAAAATTCTGTAACACTGGAATGCAAGGCTGAGTTACCCCATCACAACCTTTACCCACACAGAGAGAGGCATGATTTAATGGAATGACCAAGGGGACATGAAATCAGATGGCTCAGGTTCAAGCTGCATACTAGCTGTTTGATGCAGGAAATAATACCTCTTCAGTTTCAACTATAAGAAGGGGATAATAATCCTGTGAAGAAAATACTGTCAATGAGGAGGTAATAACGCTTTGTGAATTCTAAAGTACTGCATGAGGATTTAATATGGCTGTTATTATTCAATTTATGTGGGGATTCAAACTATGTGTTACTACCTGTGTGGGGGAGTCTACTGAGGTATCTGAGACACAATGCACATGCTCATGCAGTTTGAAAACCCAACACTACAGCATCAGGCCCCACCACTGAAAGCAAGAAGTAAGATTTATAATAGGAGGCTGTCCTTTTATAAAATTTAATGGTGTGTCAGATGCAAGATGTCAAGATTTCTGGATGTTTCTGGACATAGGACGACAGAGAATCTCAAATGGAGAAAAAATTTTCTTAAATTTTGAACAACAGAGAAGAACATCAAGAATAAGAGACAGATGAAGTAGGTTAGGAAAAAGAAGAAAAGATATTCGATCAAGCAAAAGATATTCTCTAAGCTGACATTCACAAGAACTTATACCAGTAGAATTAAATAATACATCAAAAGGGGGAAGCCACATCTTGACATCTTGAGTATGTATATCATTTTTTTTCTTTTGTTGAGACAGGGTCTTGCTCTATCACCCAGGCTGAAGTACAGTGGCATGATCTTGGCTCACTGTAACCTCCTCCTCCCAGTTCAAGTGATCCTCCCACTTCAGTCTCTGCAGTAGCTGGAGCTAACAGGCACTTACCACCACACTCAGCTAATTTCTTAATTTTTTTGTAGAGACAAGGTCTCACTATGTTGCCCAGACTGCTCTTGAACTCCTGGGCTCAAGTGATCTTCCTGCCCCGGCCTTCCAAAGTGCTGGGATTACAGGTGTGAGCCATAACACCCAGCCTGTTTTAAATGTCAAAACATAGTATGTAAATGTGTATATATACACACATATATACACACACATGTACATACACAAGTGTACTGTATTTTGATATTTAAAATAATATACATTTTGACTTCTTAAATATTATACGCATATATACACTACTTTTTGGGTGTATACACACAGCAAAGATTATGGCAGCATATACACCATTAAAGTGTTAATGTAGGAGTAGGATTACTGGAATATTTTCCTTTTCTTCTTGTCTTTCTATATTTTGATTTGGAGGGGGTCATAGAAGACACTGCTTTTATAATATAAAAAATGATAAATGAGTAACACAATCAATGAAAACATACGTAAACAATTTTTTTTTGCCATCTCCCTTTTTTGTTTCTTTTTAAATGTCTAATCAATGTCTACCCATTCATGCTTGTTCTGCTTGTTAGGTGATGTTTTTGTAGTATTCCAAGTATGGGAACTTGTCAAAAGAAATGTTTCCAAAAATCAATTCACATTCTTACAATATATGTTCACCAAGTAAAGAGCTGAAGTAGGCCGGGCGCGGTGGCTCAAGCCTGTAATCCCAGCACTTTGGGAGGCCGAGACGGGTGGATCACGAGGTCAGGAGATCGAGACCATTCTGGCTAACATGGTGAAACTCCGTCTCTACTAAAAAATAACAAAAAACTAGCCGGGCGATGTGGCGGACGCCTGTAGTCCTAGCTACTCGGGAGGCTGAGGCAGGAGAATGGCGTGAACCCGGGAGGCGGAGCTTGCAGTGAGCTGAGATCCGGCCACTGCACTCCACCCTGGGCGACAGAGCAAGACTCCGTCTCAAAAAAAAAAAAAAAAAAAAAAGAGCTGAAGTAAATGAAGGCTGTGAGGTCACAAAGGAAACCAAGGCTGCTAGTCACTACAGGTAACTTAACCTATGACACAAATTAACATTTTGATTCAGTTAGGTCCATTTTGGGATCAAAATTATAACTGGGTAAAGATTAAGAGACTATCTCTATTTGTAAATAGTATTTTGTAAGCTTTTTTCTGTGTGTATAAAATACTTTGCAAACATTTTCCATGTTATTAAATATTCTTCTACATAATTGTTCTTGGTACCCTTACCTTTTGCAAATGCACTGGGTGAATGTGGCATAAATTGTACAACCAATTCCCTATATTTCACATTTAGGTTGCTTCCAACTTTTATAAACTGAAAACAATATTAGGGGGGAAAAAAAAAAACAACCAACAGCAGTATCCCCCTCCCCATCTCTCAGTCCAATAAATAAATGTATTTTCTTTCCAACCAACTAGTTATCTGCAACCCAAGCCTCATCTAAAAAGGAATGCTTAGATGACCCAGAACCATTTCTTCACTTAATCCCTTTGAGCCTTAGTTTCCTTATGAATAACAAGAAAAGGCTCTGGGGCCAGCAACAGAGCTTAGCTTCCCCGCTCAATGTCCAGGTTCTTTTACTATGCGTGCTTCTCTCCTCCCATTGTAAATTAGTAAACTGGCACAGTAGTTTATGAAGTCATCTTTTATAAGGTTAGATGCCAGGATATGACAACTGCTATGGATTGAATGTGTTTCCTCCAAAATTCAGGTGTTGCCAATGTGATAGTATTAAGAGGTAGTGCCTTTAAGAGGTGGTTAGTTCATGAGAGCTTTTCCCTCATGAATAAGATTCAGACCTTAATTTAAAAAAAAAAAAAAAGTGTCATGCAGCATTTGGATAGCTTGCTCTTCTGCTCCCTCTTGCCCGTTCACCTTCTGTCACGTGAGGATGCAGTTAAGAAGGTTCTTGCCAAATGTTGGCACCTTGATTTTGGACTTCCCAGCCTCTAGAATGGTGAAAAGTAAATTTCTGCTCATATGAATTACCCACTCTGTGAAAAACAGACCAAGACAAGCTCTCAGAAGGAGATACTGTTAAAAGTCCCTACAAAGAAGGCAAAGGACACCAGGGATAGAGGGGGCCCCACCAGGGGACAGTAACCTTTGAGACTGGGCTAATAATACACAGTGATCATATCTACATTAAGACTCTAAAAACTGCAACTTTTAGGCCAGTAAATATAGAATTCGTATCTAAGACTTTCCTCCAAATGACCTTTAAATTTATCAATTGGTTTATTATAGGACAAGGAACAAACTTCAATTATCATCACAGAAATTAACATATAAGGTCTCATCAATGAACAAACCTTTACCAAGTCAGTAAGAAGAAGGGTATTTCACATTGCACTGACTCCTCAGAAAAAAGGACCAATCTAGGCTACAATGATATTTCTCATCTACTTTGCCAGAATGATGCAAGAGATCCAGAGAAAGGAATGAAAGCAAGTGTATCATGCTCAAAAGTAGGACAAAGACAAGAAACTGGAGGTAATATTCAATAGCATGTAATTGGTCTCTTTATGACCCCAGGTGAACTATCAAATTTTTTCAACAGGTGAATTGAGGGGAGGGGTACATGTCTTGATATATCTACTATTGCACAGAGAAGAATCATAAGATTTTTTAAAAGAAATTGTCCCTTTGAAGATGTTCAAAAGAGAGTTGAAACATTTCTGAAATAAAATGCATTTTACTGGGGTAGGGTTCTTATTCACCAGATATTAGTAAACCTATCTCCTATATAAAAGAAAGAAGAAGTTAGGCCATATTCAGTACTACTTCTGTCTTCCATAAAATGTTTATTTAGCCCTGCGGAAATCAAACTCGAAAAAAGGTTTCAATTTAATTGACTCTATATAGGCCTAAACTAGTATTTTTTTAAGGGAGTTACGAAGAAAAGATGAATATGTGGAGCACAGAGAATTTTTAGGGCAGTGAAACTACTCTGTATGATACTGTAACAGTAGCTATCATGGTATTGTACATTTGTCCAAACCTACAGAATGCACACCACCAAGAGTGAACCCGAATGTAAACTATGGAGTTTGGGAGATAGTGATGTATCAATGTAGGTTCATCAGTTGCAACAACTGTGCCACTCTGGTGGGGTATGTTGACAACGGGGGAAGCAGTACATGTGTGGGGACAGGGGAGAGCTGTACATGTGTGGGGACATATGCATGGGAAACATCTGTAGTTTCTGTTCAATTTTGTTGTGAATCTAAAATTACTCTAAAATATAATGTCTATTTTAAAAGAAGAGGTTATATAAAAACTAAGGCTACACTGTAAGTTTACCTCTGACAAGGTCTTATGCAGCAGGGAGCTTTGGTTTTTCAACCTGTGAGCTTCATCCACAACAAGAACACTCCAAGGGAATCTGTGAGAGAAAACCCAAGCTTTCAGTTTTGTGTAATTTAAACACATATTTCACAATCAAAAGTCTTACTACAAAACTGTGCCTGTTATTAAAAAGACTAACAGTAAGCCTCTTCTATTACAAATGCTACCAAATTACCTTCCTATCTGAGAGGCTACCATGTGCATAATACAGTATCTGGGTAAGGCAGTAAAACTAAGGGATTTTTTTTTAACAAAATGGGGAAGACCTATGAAGAAGGGAAGAAGCCAGAGACAGAAAGGAAAAGGAAACATTTATGATCTATTACTTTGTGCCAGACACTGACCTCAGGGCTTTATGTGTTATTTAGTCCAAAAGAATATAGCAGGCAGACAATTGTGCTCATTTTACTAACAAAGACACTAAAGCTCAGAAAGGTTAGGTGACTTGGTGGAGGTCATAAAGACAGAGCTGACGTTCAAACACAGAAGAAAAAAATCAAGAGACAGTGGTGCTGCAGGAACTTAAGAAATGTGACTTTAGGCCGGGCGCGGTGGCTCAAGCCTGTAATCCCAGCACTTTGGGAGGCCGAGACGGGCGGATCACGAGGTCAGGAGATCGAGACCATCCTGGCTAACACGGTGAAACCCCGTCTCTACTAAAAAATACAAAAAAAAAACACTAGCCGGGCGAGGTGGCGGGCGCCTGTAGTCCCAGCTACTTGGGAGGCTGAGGCAGGAGAATGGCGTGAACCCGGGAGGCGGAGCTTGCAGTGAGCTGAGATCCGGCCACTGCACTCCAGCCTGGGCGACACAGTAAGACTCCGTCTCAAAAAAAAAAAAAAAAAAGAAATGTGACTTTAAAATGGGGAAGTGGTGAACAGAGTCAAATCTCACAGAGATGTCTAGGAAGATACATCCACTGAATTTGTTGACATGGAAGTTATTAGTGGCTGCTGCCAGAGCACATCTTATAGCATAGTGGGTCACATCAGCAATTTCTCAAGAAGTTTCAGTCATAAAAGTAAATACTTTGACAAACACTACTGGGAAGCTATTTTTAAAACATTCAAAATACAGAAGATTTATGTGGGAATTTTTCAAGTTGTATTATTTAAAACAGCAAAAAATGGAAAAATAACCTAAATGTCCAATAATAGATGGTAAAATATTACATGGCATTTTAAATAATAAATATGATTATGTTGCAATTTAGAAGGCCTATAGAATAATAAAAAGATACAAATATCATATATTCTCTTTTACAAATGTAAAAGTCATGCAAAAGATAATAAAGTGGAAATTATAGGATGCTTACTTTTTATTTTATAAACATTCTGGAATCCCCCTACTTTATTTTCATATTTAAAAAACTAAATGTATATACCGGTAAAACAGAATATTAGAAAAACAGTAGGTATGGAAAGGAAAATTCCCCCAAAATTAGAGAAAGATCTTGAGCAGAGGTTCACCTTAAAAGGAGGAGGCCCTCTTCCTGAGGCTACAGAGAAACTCCAGAGGACAGGCGGAGGAACAGAGGTGCCTACTACACTACCAGTCACCTACTAAGAGGAGTGAGTAGAGGGAGGACGGAAGGTCCAAAGAGACTGCAGGAAGTCGAAGGAGAAGGCTGGGTGGCAGGAGCAGAGGATGCATTTAAGGATGGTAAGAAACAACGGCCCAGATGAAGTTGCACAGTGGTCATGAGATAAGGTACAGAAATTTCTCTAGGATGGTGCCTGGCTCTGTTTGAATTAGCTTTCAAAACAGATTAGGTTCTATTCCCCAGTGAAGAACTAGACATTTAGGTGTCCAAAAAATGCTTGTTCAGTGAAACAGGCTATAGAGAGGTGGATTTTGGCTCATGAAAGGAAGTGGGTCAAATCTCTCATCAAAGGATACTCTAAAGGATGCTCCCTGAAGAGGAAAAGATGGGGGGAATTCCAGCACTGAATGGAAAGTCTGATGAGGTAAATTCTAATCCTCTTGATCCAAAGAGTTTCACAAGTCTATTGTCCAAAACATTTCAAATTTTTCATATTTGTAACATGCACAGCCTTAACTCTTCATAATAAATCTTTTTAGGGCAGAGATGATATTACACTTCCCTGCTATTCTCAGAATGTACAATATGGTAATAAGCAATATAACCTTCCAAATATATTGAAAGAATATAGTTGTTGGGATTCATACTACAAGACAGCATTATAAATATCCCTCTGTTACTTAGGTTCTTAAATCTACCTGAAAATGCATTGAAAACAAATGATCTGAAATAGAAAGATTCTATTTCTGCTGAATAATGTAGAACTCCAGTACAACTAGCTATTTTGAGAAGTTCTCTTAAAAAGAGGCTCCACAGCACCAAATGCTGGGTTTAAATGTCTGCTTTGCTATTTATCATCAGCAACGTAACCTTGGATGGGTTACCAAATCTCTTACTTTCCTCACCCGTAAAATGGATGATAATAGCTGCCTCGTAGGGTTTTCATGAAGATTAAATGGGATAATTTATGTAAAGTACCCAACAACATTTATGTCCCAATTTTACTGTCTTTTGAGACTTCCCATATATTGCTATGTATTATGGATATCTGTACACTTCTTATCCCTCCACTGGAGTTTATGTCTTCTTAGGGTAGCTCTATGATTTACTTTCCCGAGAGTGCCAATAACTCTCAGAACAATGTCTTTCCAGTGAGTGACTTTCAACAAATATTAAGTTGAATATTAATAACAAAAAGAGAGGGAATGTATATCTTCTTAAGAAAAGTAAGATAATGGCCGGGCGCGGTGGCTCAAGCCTGTAATCCCAGCACTTTGGGAGGCCGAGACGGGCGGATCACGAGGTTAGGAGATCGAGACCATCCTGGCTAACACGGTGAAACCCCGTCTCTACTAAAAAAAAATACAAAAAACTAGCCGGGCGAGGTGGCGGGCGCCTGTAGTCCCAGCTACTCGGGAGGCTGAGGCAGGAGAATGGCGCAAATCCGGGAGGCGGAGCTTGCAGTGAGCCGAGATCCAGCCACTGCACTCCAGCCTGGGTGACAAAGCGAGACTCCGTCTCAACAAAAAAAAAAAAAAAGAAAAGTAAGATAATATGCTCACTTAAATGAAATACTGGATAGAAGTCGTGAATCTATGACCTAGCCCCTAGTATTTCAAAATAACACGAAAATAGAAATCCAACTCACAGGAACCTGGATGAGAAATAACATTTAAAATATTGATAAAATACTTTTAAAACAAAAATTTTTGAATATTAAAATACAGAATATCCACCTAACCATGTCATAACTACAGAGGTTATACAGAATGAAACCCTGTCAACATATCTTTCTTATCTAAACTCTAGCCCTTGTTTAATTTGCATTTTAACTGTTATCTTGACATGACCCTATCATTCCCATTATCAAGTGGTATTGAGAGTTAAATCTGAGTTTCCAATTTCATGGGCCAACATGAAGTCTAAAAGTTAACTAATTAGAGGTACACTTAAAACTCCCTTTTTAAAAAGTTAATTCCATAGCACTGATTGCTACTTTAGGTTATTTCCAGCAAACAGCTCAAATGAGTCTCCTATATTACAGTAAGATCTTCAAATGGTAGTACTGAAAGGGGTCTATGCAAGTTTCATGTAAAGAGCCTAATATCTATTAACCATACAAAGTATATTTAATCTCATTTAATTTTCATAACAGCTATTTGAGGTAAGAAACAATTATCCCCATTTTACAGATGAAGAAGCTGAAGTTCATGGAGATTAAATAACTAACCCAAGGACACACAGCTAATGAGTAGAGGACTGTAACATGGGGACTCCCGCCATGCTGCCTACCCATAAAGAGAACTAAGACATACCAGACATGCCAGGAGAGGCAAAGTACTAAAACGTGAAGGAAAGACATGACATTCACGATACATTCAACGCAAGTTCTTAAATAGTGCAACCTACTCACGATTTTAGAAACGATGCATCTTTCAAGCAAATCTGAAAAATTAGGAAGACACATTATAAAGGCTGAAATTGATAAATTCTGATATTGATAAGCTAGTTTTCTGTGAACTCTCTTAAACTACAGGATTTATCTAAGTCTCATTTGTTCATTAAGCAAAAAATGTTCTGAAAATAAGTTCTAAGTAGCGCCGTCTTAAAAACAAAGAGAAAAAAAGCCTGATTAAGGAAGGTCGGCCGGGCGCGGTGGCTCAAGCCTGTAATCCCAGCACTTTGGGAGGCCGAGACGGGCGGATCACGAGGTCAGGAAATCGAGACCATTCTGGCTAACACGGTGAAACCCCGTCTCTACTAAAAAATACAAAAAACTAGCCGGGCGCGGTGGCGGGCGCCTGTAGTCCCAACTACTCGGGAGGCTGAGGCAGGAGAATGGCGTGAACCCGGGAGGCGGAGCTTGCAGTGAGCTGAGATCAGGCCACTGCACTCCAGCCTGGGCGGCAGAGCGAGACTCCGTCTAAAAAAAAAAAAAAAAAAAGGAAGGTCAGCGGCACACACTTAGACTGAAGAACGAGGATTTAAAATAAGGTGGCCGAAGCAGTCTTCCATTCCTATCCTCCAATAACAGACCTGATTCCTCAGTCCACAAAACCCTTTCCCCTGCCTGCCTGCCTGCCTGACTTCTGTTCATCAACCAAGAGGCAGTTCAACTGCCGCCTCCTTGAGAAGCCTTCCCCCTTGATCCACCAAGAAAGGAAAAGATTGAACTAATTTGAAGCGCAATGATCCTTCACTTCTTTTGGTCACAGCCCTCTTTTGAGACTCTGATGAAGGCAGACTCCCTGCCCAGAAAACTGTGTGCTCTCAACAAAACTTAAATATAATTTCAGCAGACTCTACAAATTCTAAGGTCATAGGTTAGGAGTTCTTGCTATAGAGAAACGAATGAATACCTCGTAGGTAGTCAGTAGCACATGAAAATGTGACTCCTGTTTCAGGTCTTGCTGAAGGCAGGCTCTTTCCTCCTTGTCGCCTGCATATGTTACACAGGAAAGACCTGGAGCAAATCTGAATCCAAGAAAAGAAGTAGATGAACATAAACACTAGATCCATATGACAGCATGTACATATCTGGAAAATTACATTTCATGGGAGGATTGCAATGTGCCGACCTCATGAGGTCCTACAACCAGAGTCTTAGGGCTCTGAATCTCATCTAAAGTAATGGTTGAACCTCAGAGCAAGTTCCTATGTGAACAGGTAAAGGGATCAGATCTAAAAAGGTCTTGTGCTGACTCTAAAAATAAAATGATCTCTTCCACATTAGTTACTTGCTATGTCACTATGAAAAATAGGCTGGGCACGGTGGCTCACACCTGTCATCCCGACACTTTGGGAAGCTGAGGCAGGCGGATCACATGAGGTCGGGAGTTCGAGACCAGCCTGACCAACATGGAGAAACTCCATCTCTACTAAAAATACAAAATTAGCTGGGTGAGGTGATGCATGCCTGTAATTTCAGCTACTTGGGAGGCTGAGGCAGGAGAATCATGTGAACGCAGGAGGTGGAGGTGGCGGTAAGCCAAGATCATGCCGTTGCGCGCCAGCCTGGGCAACAAGAGTGAAACTCCATCTCAAAAGAAAAAAACAAACAAAAAAACAAAAACAAAACAAAAAATGGCTTCTAAGTTCAATACTTACTATAAACGATTACTGACCTTTAAATTGCCAATTACTCTTCCCCTATTATATCCTCAGTGTCTACCTACACTGCATAAGTTCAAAGTTTTCTGGAATAAACTTACTAATTACAACAATAGGTTGTTTTATCATATTTTATACATCATCCAGAAAAAAAAATCTTAATGAAGATAAACAATAAAATTTCAGCTACATCTACTCTGTACCTTTGCATTTCTTCTTTCCAGTTGCTCAAAACAGACAAGGGGCAAAGAATCAGAAATGGTCCTTCATCATTTAATCTTCCTGCCAAATAAATTAAGAGAGCAATAGTCTGGAACACAGAAAAAGAAGGCAGTTTTGATCACATTTCTCCATGAGAAACAACCATGAAGTTCCCACAACCCTGTAGGGAACACACACTCTTGTGTAAGACTTGTTTTACAAAGAAATATCGTACAATCTTCCGCACATTAGGAGAGTAATCCATTCGTAGAGCGAAATCATGTAAGCCTCAATATACTTGCCACGGAAATTTATGGAACTCAATTACTTCAGTAGTTAACAAGCAATGAGGCTCAATGTTTAGGTAATTGAACCTCTACTGTAAAGAAAAAGTCAGGAAAGACAATAAAAATCAATGAAAATCCAACTGATGACCAAGATCTGCAATACTCTGAAAATATTAAGCAAGAAGTGCGAAGATATGACTGTAAAAACCACCAATCGCATGGTGGCCCTCTGCTGCCTGCCAGGCTTTCCCGAGGGAGGATGCTTTCCTTCCTCTCTCACTTCCTCCCACCTTCCCCTACTGTTTTCCTTTCTTCCATATGTATTTACAGGGTGTCTTCTATTTGTTAGGCACTGTTCTATATGCCAGTGATACAACAGTGAACAAAACAGACAAAATCCCCAGCCGTCCTGGAGGACACATTCTAACGGGGAAAACAGACAATACATGATCTTCCTAAGCTTAAGGAAGGGTATAAAATGGAAATACTGGTAAAGGCAAATGAGCATACTTCAGAAGATTCTAGTACACCTTATGACTTGAATGTTGCTGTAATATACAGAGAAAATAACCTATTTTAAAACAAAAATGTGTCAACAGACTCCATCTTCAAATGCTGAGCTATTTCTGAGAAAAATCTGTCCTAAGGGTATAATTCAAAATCCTGAGAAAGCTACAAGCACAAGGATGTTCCATCAAGATTAAACAGCACAAAAAGAGGAGGAATCATCGTTTCTCATCTGTAGAACATTTAAGTAAATTATAAATTCTCTTGATGGAATATTATGCAATGTTGATAATGATTGTGAAGAATATAACAAAGTAAAACATTATAGTGACACTGTTAGATTAACAAAATACAAACTATATATGCACTATAATTTCAACCACGGGCTGGGTGCAGTGGCTCACACCTGTAATCCCAGCACTTTGGGAGGCTGAGGCAGGAGGATCACTTGAGCCCGTAAGTTCAAGGCCAGCCTGGGCAACACGGTGAGACCTCATCTCTACAAAAAAAAATTAAAAATAAGCTGTGCGTGGTGGCCTGCGCCTGTAGTCCCAGCTACTCAGGAGACCGAGGATTCCTTGAGCCTGGGAGGCAGAGGTTGCAGTAAGCCAAGATCATGCCACTGAATTCCAGCCTGGGTGACAGAGCAAGACCTTGTCTCAAAAACAAAAGTTCAATCATGCAAAACATTCATTGCAATTCATGGTTATGGTTAGAGTGCTTACATTACAGGGTGGTAGTTTTTATAACAGAAATAATTTTCTTTTTAAATTATCTATGTTTTCTCAGCCCAAACTGTGCCTGGAACCATTCTTTAATAAGTGACTTAATGAATTAAAACCATTCAGTCTAGCTTTTCCTAAGGATGCAATTTCGAGAAAGTTTATCTTTTATTCTATAATCCAGGTATGTCTACAAAACAAGTGTGGAGTCACTAATGAATTCTAGCAAGAATTTAAGGAAGAAATTACAGCAATTCTACATAAACTCTTCCAGAAAATGGAAGAGAAGGGCATACTTCTCAACTCATTCTACAAGGCCAGTTTTACCCCAATACTAAAATTAGATAATGACACTACAAGAAAATTACAGACCAATGTCTTTCATGAACATAGATGCAAAAAGTCTAAACAAAATTTGAGCAAAACAAATTTGGAGGTGGTATCTTTTTAGAGAGCTTAAAGCAGAGCTATGTGAACATCTGAGGAAAGGACAAGTAGCATTTGCTGGCCCTGAATAAAGTCAACAGGGCAACTGCAATGACTGAGGCAGAGAAGACTACAGGGAAGGCCCTTTCCCGGTGCAAGAGCCAGTTAGCCTGGATCCCAGGGACATCTGTGAAACTGAGCTTTGTTTTAGCTCCAGAGCTCTCAGGTCCAGAATGAGTTATAAGGAGGTACCGCAGTGGCGGTGTGCAGTACTCGTCGCATCGTAACACACCTGGCATGTCTTCCCCAGGCCCATCTCATCTCCCAGGATACAGCCATTCTGACAATGGAAGCGCTGGGCGAGCCAGTTTACTCCCTCCAGTTGATAAGAGCGTAGGTGAATCCCTAGAAACAAAAAATAAAGCAAATCCGAAGAGCAGACATTTCAGCACATGCACAGGCAATGTTCTAAGAGTTTGAATGAGGAACACAGCCTAAATTCACGTAACTCTAAACCTCACTGGCCATATCTTTTGCTGAGGAGTTATGGATATCTAAACATCTGCTGACTTCCAAACTACTTTTTGAGCAGACTTATTCACCTTTATATTCAAAGCCCCAAAGTAGCCCGTCATTGTTACCTGATTCACTTGATAGATGAGAAAGTCAACCTGGGATCTGGCCTCTATACTGCCTGAGACTCACACCAGTGTCCATTCTGGGAAATGAGGCATTACTGATACAACCGAACAAAGAGCAACAACACATGGATTGTACATGTGTCTGCTTGCTTAATTGCACCCATTTAAATATGTCATCAATGCTAAAGGAAAAAACTTAGGACTACATTGAATAGCGCTTCAACACAGAAGCGCTGTTTTTAAAAATGGAAATGATGTTTCACAAAGGGTGCTTAACTGTGTACAGGGATGGCAGAAAACGTGTGAAATTAATATGGAGCTTACTGACTCTCTTTTCTCTTTCCCTTGGTGAAAAAAATCCGATTTCAAAGAATAGCCATATCTTGGGAAGGTGAAAAACCCTAAACATACTTTATATAAGAACTATTAGCAAAAACATAACTTTCTGGTTGAACTTATACCTTTAAAAAAAAAATCTTCAAAATATATATTAATTGTACAAAATTTTAAAAATAAGTTATTTTTTCTTAGGCACTTACAAATACCAAAGGAGCAGTAAACACTTTACATAAATTACAGTATCTCAGGCCAGGTGCGGAGGCTCATGCCTGTGATCCCAGCATTTTGGGAGGCTGAGGCGGGCAGATCACCTGAGGTCAGGAGATTAAGACCAGCCTAGCCAACATGATGAAACCCTGTCTCTACTAAATAATACAAAAATTAGCTGGGCGTGGTGGTGCACGCCTGTAATCCTAGCTACTTGGGAGGCTGGGGCAGGGGGAATTGCTTGAATCCAGGAGGCAGAGGTTGTAGTGAGCTGAGATCGCGCCACTGCACTACAGCCTCGGCAACAGAGACTCTGTCTCAAAAAATAATAATAATAAATAAATTACAGTATCTCATTTAATGCTTATAATGATTCTATGGAGTAGGTATTATCCCCGTTTTATAAATTAGAAAATTCAGAGATTTCTATTTCTGATGGGAGTATACTTATTTTCCCTTATTCCTCTTGCTAACTACAAATAAAAACCCTAGACATGCTACAGAAAGCAAGCACAAAACTCTGAAAGCTGCCGGACGCAGTGGCTCACGCCTGTAATCCCAGCACTTTGGGAGCCCGAGGCAGGCAGATCACGAGGTCAGGAGATCAAGACCATCCTGGCTAACACGGTGAAACCCCGTCTCTACTAAAAATACAAAAAAATTAGCCGGGCGTGGTGGCGGGCGCCTGTAGTCCCAGCTACTCGGGAGGCTGAGGCAGGAGAATGGCGTGAATCCAGGAGGCGGAGCTTGCAGTGAGCCGAGATTGCACCACTGCACTCAGCCTGGGCAACAGAGCAAGACTCCATCTCAAAAAAAAAAAAAAAAAAAAAAACTCTGAAAGCTGCAGTGAAGAAGCAGACTCGCTAGGGACCTTGAGACCTGAGGAAGGACAGGGTAGTAAGTTCCCTGGAATTTATTTTTGTTTTATATATCCCAGTCTGACAGGTCAAGAAATCAGCAAACCGGAAACACCAACTGATGTAGACCAAAACCAAAATCAAACAACCCCCCCCATATTAGTCTCTTCTCATGCTGCTAATAATACCTGAGACTGGGTAATTTATAAAGGAAAGAAGTTTAATTGACTCTCAGTTCCACATGGATGGAGAGGCCTCACAATCATGGTGGAAGGCAAATGAGGGGCAAAGCCACATCTTACATGGCAGCAGACAAGAGAGCTTGTGCAGGGAACTCCCATTTATAAAACCATCAGATCTTGTGAGATTTCTTCACTACCACGAGAATAATATGGGGGAACTGACCCCATGATTCAAATATCTCCACCTGGCACCACCTTTGACATGTGGAGATTATTACAATTCAAGGTGAGATTTGGTTGGGGACACAGCCAAACCATCCCACCCCCACCCCTCACAAGCCTGCTCCTGCTAGAAAATGGCAGCCTAGCAAGACAGGAAACTTTTAGATAATAACTGCTCTATTCTAGTAAACAGCACAGGAATAAACCTGTGGTCCCCACCAGCAAAGGCCAAGTGGAAAGCATAGACTTCTCACCTATAGCTATAACGAGTGCCCCAGCACCCCAGCCAGGATGGTATAAGAGAAGGCCAAGTAGGGAGCTGGGATTTTTATCCCCACCAACCAGTAACAAGGCCCTACCCCTTGGCCTTCACCTGCAGGATCAGTAGAGACTCGGGAGGGAGCCACAACTCCCACCCTCGCCCAGCAGGAAGGAGGAGCCCCTTCCCAATCCCCAGATGTGGACAGAGTCTGAAGGGGGAGCCTGGACTTCTATCCCCACCTGGCAATAACAAGGCAGCAGACCCTCTTCCCCTGCCAGAGCAGCATCAAAGACAGTCAAACAGGAGGTTTGAACATGATTTAAAAAAAAAAAAAACAAAACACGCCTGGCTCTAATTATTATAAAAATCATTCATTATATCAAGAACTGGGAAGATTTTAAACTGAACGAAAAAGATAATAGGTGCCAACACCCAGATGACACAGACGGTAGAATTATCTGACAAAGACCTTAAAGCAGTAATGATAAAATGCTTCAACAAGTAGTTATGGATGCACTTGAGCAATTGAAAAAACAGAAAACCTCGGGTAAGAAACAGAAATCTCGGCAAAGAAATAAAAGATATAAAGAAAGACCAAGTGGAAGTTTTAAAACTGAAAAATACGCTAACCAAAATAAAAGGCTACTGATGCTGTTGATGGCATCAACAGCAGAATGGAAGGAAGTGAGGAAAGAATCAGTGAACTCTACAGAACAGAAGTTAGAGAGAGATTACAATCAGAAGAGAGAGAAAGCAGACTGAAAACAAATGAACCTCAGGGACCTTCAGGACTACCACAAAAGATCTTACATTTGTTCAATGGTGTCCAGTAAAAAATGGTGAAGGAGGATAGGGCTGAAAAAGTACTTAAACAAATAATAGCTGAAAACTTCCTGAATCTGGCTAAAGACTTACAGTTTCAAGAAACTGAGTAAACTGCAAACATAACAAAATCCTGCCAGGCGTGGTGACTCACCCCTGTAATGCCAGCACTTTGGGAGGCCGAGGCAAGCAGATCATGAGGTCAAGAGATTGAGACCAGCCTGGCCAACATGGTGAAACCCCGTCTCTACTAAAAATACAAAAATTAGCTGGGTGTGGTGGTGGGTGCCTGTAATCCCAGCTACTCAGGAGGCTGAGGCAGGAAAATCGCTTGAATCCAGGAGGCAGAGGTTGCAGTGAGCCAAGACAGTGCCACTGCACTCCAGCATGGTGACAAGGAGAGTCTCTGTCTCAAAAAAAAAAAAAAATTCCAAAGAAATACACACCGAGGTATGTAATTATTAAAATGCTGAAAACAAAAGACAAAGAAAACATCTTAGATGCAGCCAAAACAAAAAACCAAACACCACCTTACTTAAAGAGGAAAAACTATTCAAATGCAAGCAGATTTCTTGTCAGAAATCTTAAAGGCCAGAAAGAAATGGCACAACATGTTTCAAATACTGAAAGAAAAGTACCTCCAATCCAGACTCCTGTAATCAAGAAAAATAGTATTCAGGAATGAAGAGGAAATTCTCAGATGAAGGAAAACAAAGAGAATTTATCATCAACAAACCTACCCTCAAAGAATGGCTAAAGGAAGCCCTTGGAAAAAAAAGGATATGATAAAAGATGGAACCTTGGAACATCAGGAAGAATGTGAGAATGCAGCATTCAAAAATATGTGTAAATACAACAGGCTTTCTTTTTCTTGAGTTTTTAAAATTATGTTTGACAGCTGAAGCAAAGATTATAACAGTGTCTGACGTGGTTCTAAAGGTATATAAAGGAAATATTTAAGACAATTATAAACAGAAGGTAAAGCTAAAAATATAAAGGGAAGATAAATATTTAGGGAAGTAATGTTTATATAAAGGGAAGTTATGTTTCCGTACTTTACTCAAATAGGTAAAATGACAGTATTAGTAGTCTGTGATTTTATACACACACACATACATTTATATACAATACCTGTAACGACCACTAAAAAGCTATACAAAGAGATAAACTAAAAAACACTGTAAATAAAACTAAAATTCTAAAAAATGTTCAAATAATTCACAAGAAGGCAAGAAAAAGAAAACAAAAACAGATAAATTAAAAACAATAAAAATAAGATGGCAGAGTTAAGCTCACAGTAATAATTACATGAAACATAAATGGTATAAGTATACCAATTAAAAGACAAAGACTTGGCTGGGCACAGTGGCTCACACCTGTCATCCCAGCACTTTGGGAGTCTGACGCGAGAGGATCACCTGAGGTAGGGAGTTCAAGACCAGCCTGGCCAACATAGAGAAACCCTGTCTCTATACTAAAAATACAAAATTAGCCGGGTGTGGTGGCGCATGCCTGTAATCCCAGCTACTTAGGAAGCTGAGGCAGGAGAATCACTTGAACCTGGGAGGCAGGAGGTTACGGTGAGCCGAGATCACGCCATTGTAGTACAGCCTGGGCAACAAGAGCGAAACTCCATCTCAAAAAAAAACAAAAACAAAAAAAAGACAAAGACTTCCAGAGTGGATTTTAAACATAACCCAATTATAAATTGTCTACAAGAAATTCAACCCAAAAATAATTAAATAAGTGAAAAATAAAAGGATGAAGTGGTAGACAAAATAGTGGCCCTCACAAAGATGTCCAAGCCCTGACCCTGGCATCAGTGAGTATGTTACCTTACATGGCAAAAGGCATTCTGAACATATAATTAAGGCTAAGGGGCCTGAGATGGGAAGAGTATTCTGAATTATCCAGGTGGGCCCGGATAATGCAATGGACATACAATCTAATCACATGCATCATTCGGAGAATCTTTAACAGCTGTGGTTAGAGAGGAAGCTGGCTAGAGAAGGATCAAAGAGATGAAATGTTGCTGGCTTTGAAGTTGGAGGAAAGGGGCCAGGAGTCAAGTAATGTGGGCAGCCTCTGGATGCTGCGAAATATATTCTCCCCTAGAGCCTCCAGAAAGGAATGAAGCTCTGCTGATACCCAAACACAGGAGAATACACATTCTTTTCAAGTGCCATGGACCGTACAACATATTCAGGGCCTGTCTTAGTCCATTTAGTGTTGCTATGGAATACTTGAGGTTCAATAATTTATAAATAAAAAGAGGTTTATTTGGCTCATGTCTCTACAGACTGTACAAGAAGCATGGCACCAACGTCTGCTTCAGGTGAGGGCTTCAGACTGTTTCCACTAATGGCAGAAGGGGAAGTGGGGCTGGCATGTACAGAGATCACATGGTGAGAGAGGAAGAAAGGGGTGGGGAATGCCAGGCTCTTTTTAACAACCAGCTTTCTGGAAGCTAAAAAGTAAGAAGTTGCTCACTCTCTCTGCTCCCCGCTCAGGGACAGCATTAATCTATTCAGGGAGGATTTGCCCCCATGACTTAAACACCTTTCACTAGGCCCCACCTCCAACATTGGAGATCAAATTTCAACATGATATTTGGTGGGAACAAGTAATCCATATCCAAACTAAAGGAGGGCCAGAAAACCTTAACACATTTAAAAGAACTGAAACTGTAGAGTGTATGTTCTCTGACCACAATGTAATAAAATTAGAATTCATGGACAGAAACATTAGAGGCAAATCTCCCAACACTTGGAACCTAGACAACACACTTCTTTCTAAACAGTCCATCAAAAGAGGAAGTCTCCAGGGAAATAAATACACTAAACTAAATAAAAATGGAAATACAACATATCAAAATTTGTGCAATAAAAATTAACTCAAAGTAGATCATGGACTTAAATAAGAAACTGTAAAGCTTTTAGGGAAGAACTCCTTAGGATCTAGGAGTAGGCAATGAGTTCTTATATTTGACACCAAACCACAAGAAAACTATCCGTAAGAGAAAAAAATTGATAAATTGATAAATTTTTAGCCAAAATTTAAAACTTTTGTTGTTGTAGGAACTCAGGGACCCCAAATGGAGGGACCGGCTGAAGCCATGGCAGAAGAACATAAATTGTGAAGATTTCATGGACATTTATTAGTTCCCCAAATTAATACTTTTATAATTTCTTACGCCTGTCTTTACTGCAATCTCTGAACATAAATTGTGAAGATTTCATGGACACTTATCACTTCCCCAGTCGATACCCTTGTGATTTCCTATGCCTGTCTTTAATCTCTTAATCCCGTCATCTTCATAAGCTGAGAAGGATATATGTCACCTCAGGACCCTGTGATGATTGCCTGAACTGCACAAATTGTAGAGCATGTGTGTTTGAACAATATGAAATCTGGGCACCTTGAAAAAAGAACAGGATAACAGCAATGTTCAGGGAACAAGAGAGATAACCTTAAACTCTGACTGCTGGTGAGCTGGGCGGAACAGAGTCATATTTCTCTTCCTTCAAAAGCAAATAGGAGAAATATCGTTGAATTCTTTTTCTCAGCAAGGAACATCCCTGAGAAAGAGAATGGCCCCTGAGGGTAGGCCTCAGAAATGGCTGCTTTAGGGGTGGCTGCCTTTTACGGTCGAAGGCGAAGGGATGAAATAAGCCCTGGCCTCCTGTAGCGCTCCCAGGCTTATTAGGACCAGGAAATTCCCGCCTAATAAATTTTGGTCAGACAGGTTGTCTGCTCTCAAACCCTGTCTCCTGATAAGATGTTATCAATGGCAATGCATGCCCAAAACTTCATTAGTAATTTTAATTTCACCCCATCCTGTGGTCCTATGATCTCGCCCCGCCTCCATTTGCTTTGTGATATTACCTTGTGAAGCACGTGATTTCTGTGACCCACACCCTATTCGTACACTCCCTCCTCTTTTGAAAATTGCTAATAAAAACTTGCTGGTTTTACGGCTCAGGGAGCATCACGCAACCTGCTGACATGTGATGTCTCCCCCGGTCACCCAGCTTTAAATTTTCTCCTTTTGTACTCTTTCTCTTTATTTCTTAGACCAGACAACGCTTAGGGAAATAGAAAAGAATCCATGTTGAATATCAGGGGCGGGGTTTCCCCTGATATTTTGTAAGACATATATCTGAGAAAATACCAGTATCTAGAGTATATAAAGACTAGAGTGTGTCAAAACTCAACAGTGGAAAAAAAAACAACAACAAAGGATCCTATTTTAAAATGGGCAAAAGACAGAAGAAGACATTTTATCAAAGAGGTTACATATTTCATTAGCCAATAGGGAAATTCATATCTAAGCCACAATGAGATACCATTACACATATATTAGAATAGTCAATATAAAAAAGTGGCAATATCAAATGCTGGCAAGGATGCAGAGAATCTAAACTCAATCACTCATACATTGCTGGTGGGAATGTAAAATAGTACAGCTACTTTGGAAAAGGTCTGGCAATTTCTTTAAAACCTAAACATGCAACTACCATATGACCCACTCACAGAACTCCTAGGCATTTATTACAGAGAAATGAAGATTTATTTTCATACAAAATCTATCCACAAATGTTTACAGTATCTTTCTTTTCTTTTTTGGCAATAGTCACAAACTATAAACAACTCAGATATCCTTCAGTGGGTGAGTGGTAAAACAAACTGTGGTATACTGTGCTGTGGAGTACTACTCAGCAATAAAAAGAAACTATTGATACATGCAACGACCTGGATCAATCTCCAGAGAATTATGCTGAGTGAAAAAAGCCAGTCCCCAAAGGCTACATGTTGTATGATTTTACTCACATATCATTTTCAAAATGACAAAATTATAGAAATGGAGAACAGATTAGCGGCTGCCAGGGGTTAAGTAAGTGGTGAGGTAGAAGGGAGGTGAGTATAGCTATCAAAGTGCAAGTTGAGGGATCCTTGTGGAGATGGAAAATGTTCTGGATTTGACTGTCCCAATGTCAATATCCTGTTGTGATAGCGTACCATCGGTGCAAGCATACACAATGTGATAGTGTACCACACTGCAAGATGTGACCATGAGGGGAAACTGGGTAAAGGTTACATGGGATCTTTCTGTATTATTTCTTACAACTGGTGACTCATGCCTGTAGTCCCAGCTACTCAGAAGGCTGAGGTGGGAAGATCACTTAAGCCCAGCAGGTCAAGGCTGCAGTGGGCTACGGCACTCCAGTCTGGGCGACAGAGTGAGACCCTGTCTCAAAAAAAAAAAAAGTTGAATTTTCAAAAATAATATGGAATTACATCCACAAAGATAACAATACTTAACACTTAGGAGTCAACAGCAAAAAAACAGAAATTACTCTTGGTAGGTTAGGCAGAAAAGGATGTAATACAGGGAATTAGATAACCACAAAATTGTCGAAAGGGCTGGAGGAGTAACATCCAGGCTGATCTTCTGGGTGCAACTGCTAAATCAAGCACCACAGAACAGGCACACCAAGGAAGTATCTACCTCCATGACCTGGAAGCCAGGAACCAACCAGGAGGCCACCGTACCGTCAGCTCCAGGAACCTATCAACCGTGATAACAAAATGAATGCTCTGTACCCACCCAGAGACCCATGAGGTAGTAGGCAAGAGGGAAGCAGAAAACCCAAACCCCTCTGGGTCCTTTCCCTCACTTTCCCCTTCCAAATCTCCCACAGTCATGTGCCTGGCTAAAGCCAAGTCACATTTACAACCAAACTACGGTGGGGTTTGGGAAAGGTAGTCTTTAGTTTTTTAACCTCCAGATGTAGATTCTTTTGCCCTTCTGTCAGGGAGATGGCAAGTAGTGAAACAGCAAGCAAAACAGCAAGAAGTAACAGGTCTGCATATTCCAGAAACAAAAAGGTCCTAAGGTAATTTCATGATCCAAAGATGAATATCCAAATGTCCATCAATATTGGTAACCAAATAAACATTAAATTAAACAATACAATAACATGTTAACTTCTGAAATTAGAAAATACTAGTGTTACTGAGAGTATGGAGAAATAAGCAAAAATTTTGCATATTCTTTATTCTAGAAATAGTACTTTTCAGGAATTAAACGTCCATAGCTATAATAAATATTTGGTTACAAGGATATTTATTAGTGTTACTTACAATAGCCAAAAAAAAAAAAAAAAAGAACCTAAATAAATACCAAGAAGAAGGACTGTCTAAACTATGGTACCTCCATATACTGAAACACTGTAACCATTAAAAATGACGTTGAAGAAGACTGAATGATAAAGAAAAAAAGTTATGATTTCCCAAAAGCATGTACATCAAACTCCATTTTTGCACCTTCCCCCTCCACCAGAAAGTAAAGGAAATTATACAGGATAGAGAACATGTTAACAGTAAGGAGATTATGGAGAATAATATTTATTTCTTTATGCATAGGCTATTTCCCTGAATGTTTTACTGAAAATATGTACTACTTCTGTAACCAAAAGAAAAAAAAAGCAGTAAGAATTTTTTTAACCAACTCATGAAGAATAGTTTCTCATAATACTAGTTTATTCTGGTAAATAGAAATAGAAATTTCAAGTTATAATATTCAGTACCTATTCCTTTGACCCTGCTTTTTTGTTTTCCTTCTCTCCACTACCAATTTATCCAAGCTGCCACATTTGCCTACTTAATTCTGAATTTACTCACTCCATTCCATCCACTCAAACTTGCAACCTCTTGTCTCCTCATTTTCACTAAAACACTTGCCCATATGTACGTTTCTCCCGGCATATTATCCCCAGCTAAGTATCAACTGGCACACCTTTCTGAGCCCTCTCTCACACAAGTTCTTAAAGAACCATTCCCAACACTTGAAAGGAAATAGGCAAACACCACAAACATCAACTTAAGATAAAGTCAAACATAAAAAGACCAGTCGACAAGCTCGTACTTAAACTGGATACATACTCCTTACAGCCACAAATTCTTACAGACTCAGGGAATCAAGGAGAGGTCTTTCTCTTTCCCATCTGCATCCTCTCCATTCAACTTCATCCTTCTCTCTTCTAAGCTGAACACAGAACTGCACCTTTTGTTTCATTCCTAGAATGACAAACCTCACTCTTTCATGGTATTGAGCACTTAAGTTATTGTTTATACTTTTAAATGCACTCTCACTAGTCTAAAACTCTAGGTAGGAAGGGTCCATATTTGTTTAGCTCATCTCTGTAGCCAATGCCTAAGAATACGCTCCCAGTAGCATTTAATCAGTAATGAATAAACGACTGTATTATTATTACTGATGCACGATTCTGTTAATACAAAGCACGCACTACGTTCCCCACTTGTAAATAAGGAAAACGAGGCTGGGGGTTCAGCGGCGAGTCAGCGCAGACCTGGGAAGAGAGCGGGGTCTGGGGCTGCAGTAAGTACCGTCAGCAGTGCAGCTGCAGGGCTGCGGGGCCTGCAAGGTTCGCGCTTTGCAGACTCTCCGCAAGGGCTAGTGTCAATAAATCGAGTTACGTGCGGTAGTGAGCGGACAAGCTAAGTTGGCATATAGTGCGTGGTTCAGTCAGTATTTATGAACGACTCAAGACACAAAAATAGCTTCATAAAACAGTGCTTTGCTTGAGTCTGTCCGCTCACTACCGCACGTAACTCGATTCGGAGAATTAATCAGTGGCGAATTCTCCAATAACTGCGCGCACACAGTAAACGGAGAAGCTGAAGCTGGGAGATGAGTTGATCGTTTTACAGAAACAACCAATAAACTCCCCAGGCCAGGACCCAAACCCACTGTAACAGCAACGGGAAGCCTACATCCTTGGTGCACCAGGCCGTCCAACTCTTCATCGGAGGCCTGCAGGTGGCGCTGATCTCACCATGTTTCCCCTCCACAGGCCGGGGGCCGGGCCTGGCTCCCGGGACTGCGACCTCATTCATCCCGCGTCCGCCGCCCCGCGCGCCGCGCAGGCGGGGGACGTGGCCAGCAGGCCCGGGCGCGGTTTCTCTCCGCCCACGGCAGGAGCGAAGGAAGGCCCTGGCGCCGGCGGGTAAACAGCCCACCGGGCGGCCCACCCGCTGCGCCTCCGGCCCGCAAGAGGCAGTCCCAACAGGTTGGCCCGCCTGGGCGAAGTCCGCCCGGAGCCCGCTCACCTGTCAGCCCCCATTGCCGTAAGTCCTGCTCCTGCACCCGCGCCCGCGCCGCCTCGGCTCGGCCCTCAGCTTGAAGCCGCATTAAGAAGCCAGGCGCTTGGCCCCCGCGGCTGGCAGCGCCCGCGCGCTCCATCAAGCCAATAGACGCCCCGCCCCGCGCGCCCCAGCGTGCAGTTCCCTCCCAACCTCCCAACGCGCGGGGGCGAGCGGCGGCGCGCTGGGGTCCACCTGCGAGCGAGGCGCCGCCAGAGGGCGCGTCCTGCCACGATTTCCGGAGCGGAGCTGTGCAGTTACCCTCCGGCTTAGGCAGTTTTTGCAGTGCGGAGTGGAAGGGCCGCCCAGTTCTCACTAGTTATGCTTCTGAAGCGCTAGGCGTCTGATCACGCGCAGGGCGTCTGGTTGCCTGAACTGCCCGTCAAGGAGGTGGCATATGCTCTTCATTCATTTATTATTTAATCAATATCGACTATCATGTGTCAGATACTCCGCTGGGCCCTGGGGGTTGTAGAAGTGAGAAGGACTTGTTCCATGCCCTCCAGTGATTCATGACAAGATCAAACTGTCCTTGATCGGTTTACGTAGTGATAAGTTGGTTTAGTCCCTGAAATCCATTTCTTACTGCCTGTGACCTGTAGGCCAAAACTGGGAACCTCTGAATAGTAGTAAATTAAAATCACCAAAGACGTCATTGTTGCAGTGGGTATGTCGAGTGCATTATGGCGAGCAGATTGAGACAATGTGTTCAGTGACTCAACATCAGCTTTGAGTGGATTTATCATGTACTACATCACTAATATAAATATGATAATAACAAAATAGCTGCATTTATTGATGAAGTTCTAGGTGGTGTCCTAAGGGCATTAAGTATGTTTTCTTATTTAACCCTCACAATAACCAATAATTAGGTGTTATAATTGTCCTCACATTGTAAATGAAGATATTGTGACTTGTAATGGTAATTGGCAGTACTGGTACAGGAATGATATTATTCTCTGGCTAATGTCATTAGAATAGTATTCTCATTTAGGTTAATCTTAGTGCTTCCTTCTTCAGTAAACTCATGTTAAAGTTGCACCCTCCATTATTCTCATCTTCCCCTAAAACAAAAGGGAGAAATTCGTTCTGAGCTACAAAAGGGATGACTTCAGTTTGGTTTATTCATAAAAACTCAAGCAAAGCACTGTTTTATGAAGCTGTTTTTGTGTCTTGAGTCATTCATAAATACTGTCTGAATCATGTACTATGTGCCAAGCACTCTTTATGGTACTGAAGATAGAGGCCACTAATCTCCTGGAGCTTATATTTTAAAAGGAGGAGAAGAGCAATAAATAAAAATCAGGTAGGATTAATGCTAAGAGAAAAGTAAAACAGAGTCACATAATGGGGCAACAGTAATTTTGTACAGCAGCTTTCCTGCTTGGGTGTTTTCTCAAAACAAACCTGAAGACAGATTTATATCCTTTGGTGGCTTCTCCAGAGGGACCTCTGTCCTATGCGGCTGCTCATGAGTGGTTTTTGCATCTTGGTCTCCATGTTTGACTTATCTCCTCCCCTCTAGATTCTACCAGTAGACTTATCTGCTAAAGCAGCCATATCAATCACTTGCCACTTAAATACAAGCCTGTTTATTATTTTTAACTTAAAGTACGTTTGTTGTAACAGAATACCAGATGATACAGTCCTAGTTATAAGCTAAGTAGACTGTTGGTATACTGAGTCTGGTACCTAAAATACAGCTAAGAAAGGTAACTGAGAGACTCCAGGTCTGCCAGTGAGGTGACACATAGAAAGGTTTAGCTCTGAATACTGCATGAAGAGATCTGTAGATGATCAGGATAGAAGCAAGGAGGCAGTTTGGAAACTATTGCAGTACTCTGGGCAACAAGTTGATAGTTTTGGGGCCAGCATGGTGATAGTGGGGTGGTGAGTAGTGGTCTGATACTAGATATTGAAAAGATAGAGCCTATAGGATTCACTGATTGAGCGTCTGGTAGAAATGGAAGAGCAATGATTGGTTTCAGGGATGTGGCCCAAGCAACTGGTGGCGTGTGTTGGATTTGTACCAACAGTGTTGGGCACATAGTATGCACTCAATAAATATTGTTGAATGTTTGAATGAGGTGCCTGTGGGACAATTTTAAAGTCTAGGGCATATGATTGTTATAACTTTGAGGTACAGAGAGTGCATTTCACAGATGGGCAAATCAAGGCACAGGAAGTTTAGGAAGTTGGTCCAGTGTTTTCTAATGAGTCATCATTAACTGCCAGAATAAAATTTAGTCTCAACTCATTTTTCATTCATTGTTCAGGTTATACAATCATGCTGTTTTTGTTAATTCTTTGTTTTATTCCTCCACAGAAAGGATATGTCCTTTGGCAACAGCAACTCCATGAGATTAATGCTAACTTAGCATGTGCAAACATTACCAAAACAAACATGGATTAAGCACAGATTAAGAAACAAGTTATGTTTGCTGTTCGTTATGTCCTTGCTCTGTTAGGTAACATCAGGGCACCAGTTGGAAGCACCTAGTGAGTCAGATATGGAAATCGGATAAAAGCTGTGAGCAAAGTGAACGTTTATTCAGACCTCTTGAGTAAATGAACTTGGAACTTTGGGCTTATGTTAGAATTACATCAGTGTGCCCATGGGTGGAAAATGTTTGTGCTGGGATGAAAAACACTTGGGTTTTCTTTCTTGCAAGAAATGAAAAACTGTATTTTGACTTTTAATGCCAGTATACCTCTTTGTCATGAAATAACATGTAATAAATTTAGAACCCAGAAAGCCAGGGAAAATATACCAGAGTATAGAAGTATAGAAAAAAAGTAAGTTGGTTTCATAGGACTCTTGCCCAGTCACCTCAGAGAATTGCCACTCCCTTTTACTATCAAAGGTAAGGTTGTAAAACAGGAATATTATCAAGTAAATCTTCGAGAACATTGTTTAGAAATTGTAGTCATCAAAATTTGCCCACAGTCTTTTTGTTTGAAAGGATGGTGTTTCCCTTTTTAACCAGATGCCTTTTGACTGTCATGCCGTGCCATCACATTGGTCACATAGAATTTCATTCTTTATGTTCTCTAGCCAGCAGCACAACATTTATGCAATCTACCTGTCTAGTCCCTGAAAGCTTTTGAGTTTGCCAACTCTGGAAATTTAACTTTTGTGACATATTGATGGCAGTGATGGCCTGTCTAGAGCAACTGCTCTCATGAAGCCAGCTGCAATGGGGGTGGCACACCAGGGCTGCCAGCTCCATGGAGCCAGGGGGAGCCAGGAGCAGGTGGAAGCCCTGCCTCCTTCTGAGCTGGCAGGGCAGGAGCTCCCTGCTCCCCAGGCGCAGCTGTGGCTGCCCAGCTGCAGCTGCAGACCTGGGCATCCCTGTGCTCTTTGGGGCTGAGAGCAGGCAGGAGCCCTACCCTCTCAGGCACAGCTGCAGCTGCCCAAGTCATGTCCACCAACTGGGCCTCCCTGTGCTTTTGGGGTCCTGGAGCAGGCAGGAGCTCCACCCTCCTGGGTGCAGCTATAGCTGCTCAAGCCACAGCTGCAGACCTGGTCATCTCTGCACTCTTGGGGGCCCTGGAAGGCCCCTCCTGTTCCTGCAGGCTAAGAGGTGTCTGCTCCCATTGCTGGCCTCTCCATGCTCCCAGCACCCTCTCCATTCCCAGAGCAAGGTTGGAGCTGAGGCTGGGTGCTGTCGCAGCCTGGCTGGGTGTGCGCCCATCCAGGCAGCACTGACATGTGGCTTAAGCCCCCTCTGGACTTTGGGTGCCAGCATGGGAGGGAGGGCGAGGGGGTGCTGAGGGCAGCTCAGCCTCTGTGCTTGCCTGCAGGTGCCCCTTTGCACGAACAGTCTGGGTGCCATGAATGGCAGCAGGAGGCAGGAAGGGAGCAGGTCACTGGTGAAGATGTACCCTCAAGCTGGGTGGGGCCTGAAACCTGGAGGCTGGGATGCTGGTCCCAAAGACAAGAGTGAGAACTTGTGGTGTTTTATCTGAGTGCCTATGGACCAGTAGGTGTGCACTTCCTCTCCTCTGAGGCCTGCAAAGGCCCCAGACTCAGTCAGACTTGAGACAATGGGATGACCGGCCACGGAGAGGAGCTACCCAACCCAGGGTCTCCTCTCTGCTGAGAGCTGAGGAGATGATGATGACCTACCAGCTGAGGAAAGCAGCTGCTTACTCCAGTCTCCTCTCTGTGAGAGCTGAGTAGACGCTGGGACTACCAGCTGCAGAGAGGAGCTATCCACTCCAGGGTCTCGTCTTTGCTGAGAACTGAACACTCAATGGGATAACCACCATGTGGAGAGGAGCTACCCAATGTGGGTCTCCTCTGAGCTGTTCTGTTGAAGGGGTGGCCTGCCCCTCCACACCTGTGGGTGTTTCTCATTAGGTGGAGCAGAGACTTGAGAAAAGAAATGAGACATAGAGACAAAGTATAGAGAAGAAAGTGGGCCCAGGGGACCGGCACTCAGCTTACAGACCCACACACTGGCCGGTCTCTGATTCCTGTAGTATTTATTGATAATTATCTTTACCATCTTAAAGATAAGAATTAGTAGGACAATAGGATCATTAGGGAGGAAATGAAGCAGTAAGACATATGAACAAAAAAACCTCTGTGACATGAATAAGTTTAAAGGAAAATGCTGTGCCTTGAGATGCATATGCAAACATCTCCATAAACCTTTTAGCAGCTTTGTTTCAGCGTATCACATGGGGAGAAACCTTGGATAATACCTAGATTTCCTAGGCAGAGGTCCCTGCGACCTTTGGCGGTGTAAGTGTCCCTGGGTAGTTGAAATTCAGAGAATGGTGATGACTTTTAACCAGCAAGCTGCCCTCAGGCACTTGTTTAACAAAGACACCTGCACAGCCCAAAATCCATTAAACCTTGAGTCACCACAGCACATGTCTCTTGCAAGGACAAGGTTGGGGGTAGGGTCACAGATTAACAGCATCTCAAATACAGAACAAAATGGAGTCTCTTATGTCTACTTCTTTCTATATAGACACAGTAACAGGCTGATCTTTCTTTCTTTTCCCCACATTTCCCCCTTTTCTTTTCAACAAAACCACCATTGTCATCATGACACCGAGATTACATACTTCACAAAGTAATAGAATATCACAAAGCAAGTGGAGGCAGGATGAGATCACAGGATGGTGTTACAATTAAAATTAAAAATGAAATTTTGAGCATGCATTGTCATTGATAACATCTTATCAGGAAACAGGGTTTGAGAGCAGACAACCTGTCTGACCAAAATTTATTAGGTGGGAATTTCCTCGTCCTAATAAGCCTGGGAGCGCTACAGGAGGCCGGGGCTTATTTCTTCCCTTCGGCTTCAACCGTAAAAGGCGGCACGCTTCCAAGGGGGTCGTTTATAGGCCTACCCTTAGAGCGCATTCTCTTTCTCAGGGATGTTCCTTGCTGAGAAAAAGAATTCAGCGATATTTCTCCTATTTGCATAAGAAAAGAGAAGAAATATGGCTCTGTTCCGTCCGGCTCACTGGCGGCCAGTTCAAGGTTGCCTCCCTTGTTCCCTGAACATTGCTGTTATCTTATTCTTTCTTCAAGATGCCCAGATTTCATATTGTTCAAACACACATGCTCCACAAACAATTTGTGCAGTTAAGGCAATCATTACAGGGTCCTGAGGTGACATATATCCTCCTCAGTTTACAAAGAAGATGATGGGATTAAGAGATTAAAGTAAAGACAGACATAAGAAATTACAAAAGTATTAATTTTGGAGAACTAATAAATGTCCATGAAACCTTCACATTTTATGTTTTTCTGCTGTGGCTTCAGCTGGTCCCTGCGTTCAAGGTCCCTGACTTCCCACAACATTCTTTCTCCCTTTTTCTCTATATAAATGTGCCGTGGCGATGAAGGCTTGTTCATTCTCTCGATTTTGACGCAGGATTCTTCGACTGGTCCGGCACACTAAAACCAAGCCGATTAAACAGAGACACATAATTCCAAAATTTACTGCAGTAGAGTTCTCAATAGACTTAATCCAAGTCGTGGGGTTTAATCCATAAAGATTTTTTGCCACTTGATCTAACGCCTCAGCTCCAGGCACAATATTTAAGTGACTTTGAGAGGCTTCAAAAATTTGTTCTTGTAATTTAGAAATGTCTAAAGTGAGATCATCTTCTCTTCTTACCATGTGATAAGTAATCTACTGGTGGGACTGACAGTAGGTACTTCTACCAACCAATTTTGAATAGCAGGCATTAAACATCCTGGTGCTCTCCCTAGGCAAATAGGAGGATAACGATACCCAGTGGAAATATTTATCATCATTCCTTCTTCCTCCGGTTTGGCAGGGCAACAATCATCTGTGGGACCAGGTACCCACACACCATTATTAACATATACTTCAATAGGATTCTCCATCCATGTGACTGCCCGAATTAAGGGTGGGAAAGGCACATAGGCCCAGTAGGTATAATTAGCTGCAGCTGCTCCTGCAGGCGTGGGGAGACTTACCACCGTTGATACAATCATTAAAGCTGTAAGCAGCATTTTTCTGGGGTTTGTGTCACCTTTGTGCTAGCTAGGCTTTTTCCAGCTAACGGTGTCAGCTTCTTTAACTGTGCCCAGGTCGGCAGCTCCGCCTTCTTGGTGAGTGGTGACTTCATCTGTTCTTCTGATATCATCACTTGGTTCATCATGCGAGTCAATGGTGCTCGATTGCGGTGTTTCCGTCTCCGTGGAGGCGCTTTTCTTTGCATCTCCGATGGGTTCATTGTAGAACTTCAAATGTTTAGTGGGTATCCAAACAGGAAGCTGATTTTCTCCTGGTGAAACACAAGCAAAACCTCTTCCCCAGGTTATCACCTTCCCTATTTCCCATGTCTTATTTTTGTTGTCTTTCCACCAAATCAGTTTTCCTTCATGTGGACTGTTCTTTTTACCAGTAAGATGTTGTTCTGCAGAAGTAGTACTCTGATTTCTATAAATGTTTAAAAAATTTAAAGTATAGAGTGCTAGATTAAGCTGCATCTGAGGAGTGGTATACTCCTTACTGTCTCCCCCTTCTTTTTGTTTAACTGGTTGAAGGACTTGACCTACGAAAGTTTGACAAATAGTTGGACTATTAAGCATTCCCTGAGGTAACACTTTCCACTGAAACCTGGTGGCTGGTTCTTTATTATTTATGGCTGGTATAGTAAAGGCAAATTTTTCACCATCTTGC
Source organism: Papio anubis (assembly GCF_008728515.1). NCBI lineage: Eukaryota > Metazoa > Chordata > Mammalia > Primates > Cercopithecidae > Papio > Papio anubis. The sequence goes on along the minus strand of NC_044976.1, from coordinate 118,758,284 downwards.
TCTGCCAGAGGAATGGTAAAAAAGCAATCCTTAAGATCAATTATAATTAAAGGCCAGTCTTTTGGGATCATGGCCGGAGACGGCAATCCGGGTTGAAGAGGCCCCATGGGTTGAATTACAGCATTTACTGCTCTTAAGTCCATTAACGTATGCCATTTGCCTGATTTTTTTTGAATTACAAATACAGGAGAATTCCAGGGTGAGAATGAAGGCTCAGTGTGTCCCTTTTCTAATTGTTCTTTTGCTAATAAATGTAAAGCCTCCAGTTTTTGCTTCGGTAGCGGCCACTGATTTACCTATACCGGTTTTTCTGTTTTCCAAGTTAATGGAATGGGTTCAGGAGGCTCTACAGTGGCCGCCCTTAAAAAGAATACCCTATTCCTTTTCTTTCTTGATTTTTCTCAGTCTCAATTGGGACTTTAATGCCATTTTCATTTTTTCCTAATCCCTTTCCTGGTATATATCCCATCTTAATCATGATTTTTTGACTTGTGGGGCTGTATAATGGAGCGGGCATAATGATTTCCACACCCCATTGTTGTAATAAATCTCGACCCCATAGATTAACAGGAATTGAAGTAATCATTGGCTGAACAGTACTTTCTTGATTATCTGGTCCTAAACAATGTAAAATCATTGTACTTTCATACACTTCTGAAGCTGTGCCTACACCGACAAGTCTTGTAACAGCCTTTTGTTTAGGCCAAGTTTTTGGCCACTGATTTAAAGCAATGACAGAGATATCTGCTCCAGTGTCTACCAACCCTTCAAACTGTTTTCCTTGAATAATGGCCTTACACACAGGTCTGCTCTTAGAGACCTGACTTGCCCAATATGCAGCCTTTCCTGCCGGATCAGTGCTTCCGAACCCTCCTGTTCTTTTTATCCCACTGTTTCCAACTTTAATATAAGGTAAGAGTAATAATTGAGCAATCCTGTCTCCTGGACTGGAACTCCAAGGAATTGAGGAACTAATAACCAATTGAATTTCGCCTTTATAGTCTGAATCAACCACACCAGTATGAATTTGAACTCCCTTTAGATTTAAACTTGATCTTCCTAAGATTGGTCCTACAGTCCCCTCCGGCAGTGGGCCGTATACCCCTGTGGGGATTTTTTGTGGGGGCTCCCCTGGAAGCAGAGAGACTGCTTGTATGGTGCATAAATCTACTGCTGCACTGCCGCTTGTGAGAGGGGACAATTGCTGTATTGTGGTAAATGGCTTATTCCCTGAGACACTTGTGGCAGTGGGGGTTGTTGTTCCTGAAAACCCTGAGGAACAAAGGGCTGTATTTGGAATGCCCCAGTTTGTTGCAGGGCCTGAGGCTGGCCCCACCTCTCGTTTCCCGACAGTGGTTGCCCATTTTTATCAAATTTAGAATGACATTGATGACCCCAATGTTTTCCCTTTTTACATCTTGGACATAGGCCAGGTGGCTCTTTATCTGTTGTTGAAGTAGCTTGAGTTGTTACATTTTGTTCATTTGAAACTAGGCAATTCTTTTTTAGATGACCAATTTGACCACAATTATAACGTCTTCCCCCAAATGTTCTAACTTGTCCTCCTAAAGCAACTCCTGTGATTACTTGAGCCATAAGCATAGCTTTATGCATAGCTCCTCCAAGTCCATCGCAGACTTTAACGTACTCTGAGATTACATCTGATCCTGCAGGAACCCTTCCTTTTAATGGCTTAATGGCTGATTGACAATCAGGATTGGCGTTTTCATATGCCATCAACTCCACTATGACCTTATGGGCATTTTCATAGGTAATTGACTTTTGAGCAGCATCTTGAAGTCTTGCTACAAAATCAGGGTAGGGCTCTTTAGAGCCTTGTCTTATTGTATTAAAGGAGGGGCAGGCGGTTCCTGGGTCTTGGATTTTCTCCCAGGCCCTAAGGCAGATAGCCCTGATTTGCTCAATAGCCTCATTTGGCATTATTACTTGTTGGTCAACAGTGCTCCAATTTTGACCTATTCCTAATAGTTGATCTGCATCTATGTTAATAGGAGGATTGGCAGTCCTATTTCTTCGGACCTGTTCTTGTGCCCCATCAATCCACCAAGTCTTAAATTGTAAAAACTGAGAGGGTGAGAGTGATGATTTTGTCGGAATCTCCCTGTTTTGTTTAATTTAATTTAATTTAGGAGAGGTAAATAATTAAACATGAGGCCAAAGTACATAAGAAAGTGGCAGTCTTTTATTGCAAATATACACACACTCTCGGGCGAAGTTCTCTGGTCCTCAGGTGTGGGGGGCCAGGGAAGTCGCGCCGGCGCTCTCGGGTGAGGTTCCCTGGTCCACAAATGCGGGGGCCGAAGAAGTCACACCGGCGCTTACCAGCAGCGGACTTTTATGCCTGGGAGCTGGAGGGGGAGGAGTTTGGGGCGTGTGTGTAGGAGTGGCTTCTTGAATTTCGGTGTCCCCGGCTTGATGTCACTCTGCGCATGCTCAGTTGATTTGGTTCTTTTCCCGGGCGCGGGAAAATCTGTGATGAAGAACCCGGAAACAACAGGGACTGCTCCAACTTGTTCACCTTCCTCCATCTTGTCCCTTCTCCCTCACCCAAACAGTCCAACCTCTTATTGATTATAAGAATTTGGGTCGCCGTTGTCTGGCTGGCTGCTTCATGCTGTTAAGGGGCGTAATTAGGGTCTGAGGTTGGCAGTTGGGTGTAGGGATGCAGGAGCATTTGGTTGAAGGTGACTCGGGTGATCTCTTGGACCCTGGCTCGGAGAAATTTTATTAGAATGGGAGCAAGACATAACATAAGGCAGAGGATTAGTATGGGAATTAGGAAATCACAAAGGGCACCTTGCCAAGCCAGGTCTTCTATGAGAGTAAAAAGTTGGGAAACCTACTGGTTGGGGGATGGGTCGGGAAGGAGGGTGTCTATGGGGTTTATGAGGGAAAAGTCAGTTAAGTTAAGATGAAGAATGGTGAGGAAGCGGGAAAATTTGAGGAGGGTGTTGATCCTTGAGTAGAACCTGGTCACCTGGAGAAAGGGGAGGGGAATAGATGTTTTGAGTTAGGTTAAGATGTCTTGTCCCAAGAAGGGGGTGGGACAAGAGGGCATGATGAGGAAAGAGTGGGCAAAATATGCATAGTCCAGGCAGTAATTTAACATTGGGGTCTGGCGAGGTTTACCGTCTACCCTAACTACTGAGATAGTGGATGGCTGGCTAGGACCTCCATAGGTTGGCAAAACAGAATAGGTAGCCTCTGTATTGATGAGAAAAGAAATTGGCTTACCCGCTATCTGTAGAGTTACCCTAGGCTCGGCGAGGGTGACCGGGGTCTCCGAGTGTGGGCACCGTCAGTCGTCATCCAGGTGTAGGAGCTGGAAGGAACCTTCCGGCCTTTCAGGAGAGGCACCACGTTGAGGCGCAATGCCTGCCCTGCTGGCGGGGCAATCAGACTTCCAGTGTCCTTCCTGTTGGCAGGTTGGGCACGGCGTGGTAGGCAGGTGAGGATTTGGACACTGTTTTGCCTAATGCCCAGTTGTGCCACACTTAAAGCATGGGCCAGATGGAGTGACCGGCTTGGCCTGGGGACACTGGTTTGCCCAGTGTCCTGGGTCTCTGCATTTATAGCAGGAGCCCTTGGGAGACTTGCCCTGTGTCTTCCCTACCAGCAGAGTGGGCAATGCTGGTTGGAGGGCAGCCACTAGAGCTTGCGCCTGAAGCACAGCCCTTCTTTTCTCCTTGTCTAGCTCTGCGGCCTCAGCTGCTTCTTCTCTGGAGTTAAAAACTTTAAAGGCCGATTTTACTAAGTCCTGTATGGGGGTTTGAGGCCCATCTTCAACCTTTTTTAGCTTTTTTCGAATATCTGAGGCTGACTGGGAGATAAAATAGGAGGCTAGGACAGCTGCTCTGGTTGGGGAGGTGGGGTCTAGCCAAGTAAATTGGGCCAGTGCCTCTGTAAGGCGATTTAGGAAGGAAGCTGGGTTCTCATCTGGGTGTTCGATAATTTCCTTTAATTTATCAAAATTGTGTTTTGTTTAATTTAATTTAATTTAGGAGAGGTAAATAATTAAACATGAGGCCAAAGTACATAAGAAAGTGGCAGTCTTTTATTGCAAATATACACACACTCTCGGGTGAAGTTCTCTGGTCCTCAGGTGTGGGGGGCCAGGGAAGTCGCGCCGGCGCTCTCGGGTGAGGTTCCCCAGTCCACGAATGCGGGGACCGAAGAAGTCACACTGGTGCTTACCGGCAGCGGACTTTTATGCCTGGGAGCTGGAGGGGGAGGAGTTTGGGGCGTGTGTGTAGGAGTGGCTTCTTGAATTTCGGTGTCCCTGGCTTGACGTCACTCTGCACATGCTCAGTTGATTTGGTTCTTTTCCTGGGCACGGGAATTTTTCCCGGGCACGGGAAAATCTGTGATGAAGAACCCGGAAACAACAGGGACTGCTCCATCTTGTTCACCTTCCTCCATCTTGTCCCTTCTCCCTCACCCAAACACTCCCAATCATAAGGAATGAGTCTATGTCCATGAGCAATGGAATCTAATAATGTTCTCATGTAAGGAGAGTTGGGTCCATACTGTTTTACTCCCTCTTTCATTTCTTTTAGCATTTTTATAGAAAAAGACTTATATCTGGCTTCAGCTACGGGAAGCTCTCCCTCTTGGGCCCCTTCTCCAGGTGGTCTTGCTTCTAATATTACTGGGAATTGCCACGCCTCAATATCTCCTTGTTTTCTTGCCTCATCAGTAATTTTACGTAACGCACTACCCTGTGTACTAGGCAGTGCTGTAGGATTAAGTCTCATGGTGGGCAGCTGAGGATATGGCGCCCTGCCCTGTGGCACTGGAAATGTTCCTGGCTGTCCATGCGGATTTTCTGGGGGCTGCCGATACTGCAGTTCGGCTGGCGGCCAGTATTGATAGGCTACTGGCGGCTGGGTCTTATCTTCTACCGGCTGATATTGTGGACACTGTATTTGGATTGGCATTGCCATGACAGAGACTCTATCTTTTTCTATTTGATCTTCTTTTGGAGTTTGTACTTGTTTAACCTGCATTTGAGGTTGTAAAGTTACAGGCATCTGAGCTGCTGTAAAAGGAGTTGGCCATCGTGGTTTAGACTCTGATGGCTCTGCTAATTCTGGACCTTTTTCTTCTAATTTTAACGTTTCAGGATATACTACCTCCTGTAATTGATTATCGTCAACATTTTGCGTTGACTAAGCCATTACCGGCTCTGCTACACATTTACAGTGTGAACTTTCTTTTCCTTTTCGGGATTCTATCCCTGCCTCTTTTTCACAATCTACTGCACAGCTTTTAGGGACATCAGAAATTGGAACGCTATCTTCTTCTGTTTGAAATGGTTCTAAAGCTACTTTAATAATGACCCAATCATTCCATACTGTGAGTGGAATGATTTTACCTTCCCTACTTGCTTGTTTTAATTCTTTGCCAATTTTTTCCCAGTCTTTTAGATCTAAAGTTCCCTGTTCGAGCCATAGACAAAACGCTGTTCTATTGTTTGAAATAATCAATTAGATTTTGGTGGTTTAACTCCCCTTTTTTAAAGAATTGCAATAAAGCTAGATAAAGAGGCATGTTACTTTTAGTTTGCCCATTGTTACCTAGGTTCTTCGAGCACACAAGCTTACATGAGGCTGACTCTAGAGCGTGCCAGGAGTCTCTGGTGGACTTGTACTCAATGAAGCCACACACTCCAGCGTACCTTCTGTAGAGCTTCCCGCGTTGGGCACCAGATAAGGTGGCCTGCCCCTCCACCTGTGGGTGTTTCTCATTAGGTGGAACAGAGAGACTTGAGAAAAGAAATGAGACATAGAGACAAAGTATAGAGAAGAAAATTGGGCCCCAGGGGACGGTGCTCAACACAGAGGATACATGGCCCTGGTCTCTGAGTTCCCTTAGTATTTATTGATAATTATCTTTACCATCACCAAGATAAAGGGGTATGATGAGACAATAGGATCATTGTAGAGGAGAAATCGTGATAAGACATATGAACCACAAAAAAACCTCTGTGACATGAATAAGTTTAAAGAGAAAATGCTGTTAGCAAGATGCATATGCAGGCATCATCCATAAACCTTTAGCATAGCATTGTTTCAGCCTATCACATGGGGAGAAACCTTGGACAATACCTAGCTAATGCCTGGGCAGAGGTCCCTGTGACCTTTGGCCATGTATGCATCCCTGGGTAGTTGAAATTCAGAGAATGGTGATGACTTTTGGCAAGCTGCCTTCAGGCACTTGTTTAACAAAGACACATCCTGCTGGCCAAAATCCATTAAACCTTGAGTCACCACAGCACATGTCTTGCAGGGACTTGAGATTTGGGGGGTAGGTCACAGATTAACAGCATCTCAAATACAGAACAAAATGGAGTCTCTTATATCTACTTCTTTCTATAAGACACAGTAACAGGCTGATCTTTCTTTCTTTTCCCCACATCTGTCACTCAATAAAGTTCTTCTTCACCTTGCTCACCCTCCACTTGTCCACTTACGTCATTCTACCTGGACGTAGGACAAGAACTCAGGACCTGAAAAGAGTTGTAACACAAACAGGGATGAAACATGCCCATTGTTTGCCACCTTGTGGGCAACAAGAAGGACAGAAGAGAGGAGAGAGGAGCTGCAGCCCTTTGGGAAGCCCAGACCTAGGAACTCACCAAGCCAGGGCTGTGACACCCTCTTTGGGGTTCTCCTGGCATCTCCAAGCTTCCAGGCACCACTGCATTCCCCAGTGCCAGCCATGAAAGCTGCTTATGGTACGTCTGGTCCAGCTGCAGCCTCACAGGGAGTCAGTGCCCATACTGGCACCTGGAGCTGCCCACCTTACCACAGCTGGCATGCCTGGCTGTGCACAGTAGCTGGACCCCACGTTTGCTCAAATACCCCTCTCTGCTCTGCATCTGGCTGGCCCTTGGCAGGCATGAGATCCAGGCTGGTAGCACAAGCAAAGTACAGCCTGCCAGGCTGAATGGACCCAACAAGCCCAACAGGCTCGAGCAAAACTTGTGCCCCAATGGCCACAGAGGTTTCTGTCTGGCAAGGCAACACCCCAAGAATCCCGGGACAATATTTCCTTGTAGGGGACAGGTTGTCTCCATAATATAACCATATCAAGCCAAAATGTTTCTCATGATTCAGCCTACTCTAAAATATTTTTAGGCAATGTAAAATTATGACCCTAAGAACTCTCTATGACCTTCTTCTTCCTCTGATTGACAAGAATCCAAAGCCATTTTTTTTTGCCCTAATCCTACAAAGCCTGGGTTTTAGGTTTGAAAAATGAGCATACCTGTTCTGGGTTCTGTTATGAAAGGACACAAAGATAGATGTGTACCCGCTCCCCCCCCCCCGCTACACCTTTGTTCTGCTCTCTAATCTTTGCACATACCAGAGATTTCGTAAGTTCTGTGAGCACCTGTTTTTCTGCACGTACCAGAGATTTTGTTTTGCACATACCAGAGATTTTGTAAGTTCTGAGGCAAGGTCACAAGACGTGTTTAAGTAAGATAAACTCTTGCTGCCATAAACCTGCTCTCCCACCTCAAAGGTTGAACCGAAATATCAGAAATGGTGGGAACCAATCATAGTTAGCCAAATCGCCTTGTTCAAACACTAGCCAATCATATATCTGATTTGTATAATAACTCTATGCCCACTTTTCTTAGACTATATAACACTGCTCGGAGCTCAGTGGGGGAGCTCTCCTGCCCGTCTCGTTTCGCTAGCGAGTGAGAGTTCCAGGTTCGAACCTGTAATAAAGATCCTTGCTGCTTAGCTTTGACTCTGGACTCTGGTGGTCTTCTTCGGGGAATAAACGGTCTGGGCAGAACAAATGGGGGCTCGTCCGGGATTTCCCCCAAGCCCACCAGACCCCCAAGTCAATGGATCTTAATCTGTAGGTAAGCCGGCTTTGTCACTGTCTCTGTCTTTGTCTCTGTCTGTCTCCCTGAAATTTCGCGAAATCCGTAATCTGTAATCTGTATTGGTCTGTTTTGTAAGTGGCACGGTCTTGGCGGACGCGCTAAAAGACAGCCACTCGGGAATGGTGGGAGACATCCCCCAATGCCCATCTGGGGGCCTCCATCCTTGGTTGCCCCATCTGACTCAGGTCGGAAGTCCGACACGCGCTCGCGAAGGCTCATCGTTTCTCACTGTCTGTCCGTTATTGTTAAGTGTTAAGTGTAAGTCCAAAACGAAACATAAAACCTTTTCTTCCCCTTCCAGGACCGGACCTGTCGGATACTCCCCTCTGCTTCACACTCATTTTCATTCCTCCTTCTCTTTGTAGGAGCAGTCCAAAGATGGGCAACAACCAGAGCACGCCGCTCTCACTCCTTGTTACCAATTTTAAGGATGTGAAGGCTCCGGGGCGTAACTTAAGCATAGAACTAAAGAAGGGAAAGCTAGTTACTTTCTGCCGTTCGGAGTGGCCCTCTTTCGGTGTAGGGTGGCCCTCCGAAGGAACTTTCTGTCTCTCTATTATTACTAAGGTAAAAACTAAGATTTTCCTGCCAGGGCAGTCAGGACATCCTGATCAAATTCCTTATATTCTAGTGTGGCAAAATCTTGTGGAAGACCCACCGCCCTGGATAACTCCATTCATCCTTGAGCCTTGCAAGGTCCTAGTAACGCGACCTACAAGACAAAGGACTCCCTCTGCTCCCTCGGCCCCTGTGCTGCCGGACAGCCAGGACCCCCTAACGTTAGAACCCACATTACCCCCACCATATCCGCACCTTATCCCGCAGGACCCAGTCCCCCAGGGTGGTGCTTCCATAGAGGGAAACCGAGAAGCGGAAGCAGCCGAGAGCGAAAGTAACCCGGGGGGGCCGGCCGGCCGAACGCGAGGCCGCGTACAGCGGGACCAAGCTTCCCGACTCCCTGACTCCACTGTAGCCCTGCCTCTCAGAGAAATAGGATCGCTCGATGATACCGGGCTCTCCCGTCTCATGTATTGGCCTTTTTCCACCAGTGATTTATACAATTGGAAGTCCCAAAATGCTCGGTTCTCAGATAATCCCAAAGATCTAACCTCGTTGTTAGACAGTGTCATGTTTACTCACCAGCCGACCTGGGATGACTGTCAACAGCTCCTCCGAATCCTGTTCACAACGGAGGAGCGGGAAAGAATCCAAGTTGAGGCCAGAAAGCTGGTTCCAGGAGATGACGGCCAGCCAACTGCAAATCCTGACCTCATTAACGCGGCTTTTCCTTTGACCCGGCCCAGATGGGACTACAACACGGCAGAAGGTAGGGGACGACTGCTCATTTATCGCCAGACTCTAATGGCAGGTCTCCGGGCTGCAGCTCGCAAGCCCACCAATTTGGCTAAAGTATATTCTGTGTTACAAGGTAAGACAGAAAGCCCTGCTGTGTATTTAGAGAGATTAATGGAAGCCTTCAGACAGTTTACCCCTATGGACCCAGAAGCACCGGAAAATCAGGCAGCGGTAGTAATGTCCTTTGTAAACCAGGCAACACCAGATATTAAAAGAAAACTCCAGAAATTAGAAGGTTTAGAGGGAAAGCAGATTCAGGACCTCCTTCAGATGGCCCAGCGAGTTTATAATAATAGGGATACTCCAGAAGAAAAACAGTTCAAGGCAACCAAAGAAATGACCAAAGTCTTAGTAGCAGCTTTTCCCCAGGCAGGGAATGGCCAAAGCAGAAAGCAGAAAAAGCAAGGCTCTAGGCAAGTATTAGAAAAGGATCAGTGTGCTTATTGCAAGGAACGTGGTCACTGGATTAAAGACTGCCCAAAGAAACGGAGACCAGCTAACCCTACCTCCGCACTCGTTACCCAGGACTCTGACTAGGGGGGATGGGGTTCGGACCCCCTCCCCGAACCCAGGGTAACTTTGCAAGTGGAGGGGTCCCCAGTTCGCTTCTTGGTCGATACTGGGGCGGAACGCTCAGTCCTAACCAAACCAATTGGAAAAATGTCTAAGAAAACATCCTGGGTGCATGGGGCCAGAGGCATCAAAAAATACCCCTGGACAACCCAGAGGACTGTAGACTTAGGAACGGGAAAAGTCTCCCATTCCTTCCTAGTCATCCCAGAGAGCCCCTGCCCTCTACTAGGGAGGGACTTGCTGACAAAAAGGGGGGCCCAAATCCACTTTGAGCCAGAAGGGCCCAAGATAACTGATTCCCAAAATAGGCCAATATCTATCCTGACTGTCACCTTAGAAGATGAGTACAGACTCCATCAAGAGCAAAAGCCCCCCGATCAGGAAATTGACTCTTGGCTCCAGCGTTTCCCTGAAGCGTGGGCAGAAACTGGGGGCTTAGGGCTAGCTAAACATCGACCTGCCATATTTGTGGAAGTTAAGCCAGGGATGGACCCGGTTCGGGTTCGGCAATATCCTATGCCCCTGGAGGCAAGAGAAGGAATTACGCCCCATATCCGCCGACTCCTAGACCAGGGAGTCCTACGGGCTTGCCACTCATCCTGGAATACTCCACTGTTACCTGTTCGTAAACCCAATAGTACGGACTACAGGCCAGTACAGGATTTAAGAGAAGTTAATAAAAGGGTCATGGACATACATCCCACTGTGCCCAATCCATACACCCTTCTGAGTGCTTTACATCCCGAGAAACAGTGGTATACCATTCTTGATCTAAAAGATGCTTTCTTCAGCCTTCCTCTGGCTCCCAAAAGTCAAGAGCTCTTTGCATTTCAATGGACGGATCCTGAGAGGGGCATCAACGGTCAGCTAACATGGACCAGGCTGCCACAAGGGTTCAAGAACTCGCCAACCCTGTTTGATGAAGCCCTTCATGAAGATCTAGGTGAGTACCGGTGGCAACACCCTGAAATAACTCTTTTGCAATATGTTGATGATCTCTTAATAGCGGCCAGGTCCCCGGAAACTTGTGTTCAAGGGACTGAGGACCTCTTGAAGACTCTGGGGGAGCTAGGCTACCGAGCCTCGCAACAAAGGCTCAGATCTGCAAGTCGGAGGTAACTTATCTGGGGTACCTATTAAAAGGGGGGCAACGCTGGCTAACCAAAGCCCGAAAGGAAACAGTCCTACGCATCCCTAGACCCCAGTCGACACGGCAAGTGAGAGAATTCCTGGGGTTGGCAGGGTTCTGTAGGTTATGGATACCCGGATTTGCTGAGTTAGCCAAGCCCCTATACCAGGCAACAAAGGAACGGCAGCCCTTCAATTGGACGGAAGAGGCTGAGCTGGCCTTTCAGCAAATCAAAACTGCCTTATTATCAGCCCCCGCGCTGGGGCTCCCTGATGTCTCCAAGCCCTTCCACTTATACGTGGATGAAAGTAAGGGTGTTGCAAAAGCCGTGTTAACACAGTACCTAGGCCCCTGGCAGAGGCCAGTTGCCTATTTGTCAAAAAAATTAGATTCAGTGGCTGCTGGCTGGCCACCCTGCCTCCGGATAATCGCGGCGACCGCCCTAATGGTCCGAGACGCTGATAAACTTATCATGGGGCAAGAGTTGCGCGTTATAACCCCGCATGCCATTGAAGGCATCCTCCGGCAGCCGCCGGACCGATGGATGAGTAACGCCCAGCTCACCCACTATCAAGGACTGCTGTTAAACCCCCTCAGAATGACTTTTCTGCCCCCAACCTCTTTAAACCCTGCTTCACTGCTGCCAAATCCAGACTTGGATGCCCCGTCCCATGAGTGCACTGAGATACTGGCTCAGGTGCATGGGGTGCGGGAGGACCTGCAAGATCGTCCGCTCCCCGACACAGAACTCATCTGGTTCACTGATGGCAGCAGCTACGTCCACCAAGGCCAGCAGTATGCAGGAGTGGCTGTAACGTCAGAGACTGAGGTAATCTGGGCGGAACCCTTGCCTCCAGGGACATCGGCCCAAAGAGCCGAGCTGATAGCACTCACACAGGCCCTCACCCTAGGGGCAGAGAAAAAACTGACAGTATACACGGATAGCCGCTATGCTTTCGCTACTGCGCACATACATGGGGCCATCTACAGAGAGAGGGGACTATTAACAGCTGAAGGCAAAGAAATAAAAAACAAGCAAGAGATCCTAGCTCTATTAACTGCTCTGTGGAAACCAAAGAAATTGGCTATCGTACATTGCCCTGGGCACCAGAAACCAACTACGCCAATTGCTCGAGGCAACTTCTTAGCCGACCAAACCGCAAGGAGCATAGCAAAAGCTCCCAGTCAGCTCCTCGCGCTCCAGCTCCCTGATCCTGGCCCGCGAAATTTGCCAAGTTTTCCCGACTATACCGAACAGGATCGCGAATGGATGGACACGCTTCCCCTAAAACAGGTTCAAAATGGGTGGTGGACTGATGTAAATGACCAAACCATCCTACCAGAAAAATTAGGACGGCAGGTGTTGGAACATATCCACCGGACAACCCACCTGGGTGCCCGGCGAATGATAGACTTAATCAGGCACGCCAAGTTCAGAATCAGGCGCATAGCTGAACTGGCCAGCGATGTCACAACAAATTGCAAAGCCTGCCAACTGAACAACGCTTGCCCCCAAACCCAGACCGCCGCAGGAATTAGGTGTAGAGGAACTAGGCCTGGTGTCTATTGGGAAATAGACTTTACTGAGATAAAGCCTGGAAAATATGGGTATCAGTACTTACTTGTCTTTGTAGATACTTTTTCAGGATGGACAGAAGCGTTCCCAACTAAGAGAGAAACTGCTCAGGTTGTAGCAAAGAAAATTTTGGAAGAAATCCTCCCCAGGTATGGCTTTCCCGTCCAAATAGGGTCAGACAATGGACCAGCCTTCGTTGCTAAGGTAAGTCAGGATTTGGCTTCCATTCTTGGGGCAAATTGGAAATTACATTGTGCTTATAGGCCCCAAAGCTCAGGACAGGTAGAAAGGATGAATCGGACTCTAAAGGAGACCTTAACTAAATTGACCATGGAGACTGGCGCTAATTGGGTAGTACTTCTCCCCTACGCTCTGTTCCGGGCCCAAAATACCCCTTACAGACTGGGCCTCACACCATATGAAATCATGTATGGCAGGCCCCCACCCCTGGTCCCCAGTCTAAAAGATGACTTACTCAAACCTGAAACTGAAAATGTCTCTGAGCTCTTGTTCTCCTTACAAGCCTTACAGAAAATTCACCAGGAAATTTGGCCCAGACTACGAGAACTGTACGAGGCAGGACCTCCGCCGACGCCTCATCCATTCCAGCCAGGAGACTGGGTCCTGGTCAAGCGCCACCAGCAAGAAACTCTCCAACCCAGGTGGAAAGGACCACTGCAAGTACTCCTGACTACTCCCACCACTCTCAAAGTAGAAGGCATCACTTCGTGGATCCACTACACACACGTCAAACCGGTGGACCCATCATCCGACCTTCTCGAGCCGTCTGGAGCACCAGTTACATGGACTGTGGACAAAGCTAAGAACAATCCCTTAAAGCTAACCCTGCGCCGTCATCCCCATGGCCGTAACCATGTTTAGCTCACCTATGCTTTTATGCCTTATGCATCTGACTCTCCTCACTGCTGCGCCGTCTAATCCCTATGTCTGGAGGTTCTGGCTCTATGAAAACAAAACTCATCCTGGGGAAACCCCCCAGGTGGGTAAACTGCTGGCTAGTGCAGACTGCCCCCCCTCAGGGTGTAATACTATAGTTTACCTCAATTTCACTAGGTTCCAGATTGCCCAACCAGCAATACCCATGATCTGTTTTGAATATGATCAAACTGAATATAATTGTAAAAATTATTGGTGGCACCAGAGTGCAGGTTGCCCATATAGCTACTGTAAGACACACTCTGTCCGATACTGGAGAGAACGACAAGGGTGGTATTTTTACCAAACTGAGTCTCCCGTCACTTACACTTGGATAATTAGAGACCCATGGGACTCTCGGTGGACAACCCCACAACATGGGGGAGTATATTACTCATCAACTAGTACCTGGCCCAGTAGCCATTTATATCTGTGGAGAAGTCTAGTCCAGATTCAACCCTTAATCCATACACAAATCCACAGGCAAGAAACCAAGCTATCACAAGACTTGCAGCCCTTCTCCTGGCTAACCCTACTACAGGAAGGGCTAGCATTCGCCAACCTCACCGGTTTAGGCGACCTGTCCTCTTGCTTTATGTGTGCAACCCTAGGAAGACCACCATTAACGGCTGTTCCTCTATCCTCCCCTCCCACAAACTATACAGGTTTTAACTCGTCAATAGTCATGATACCCGATGTGGCCCTGTACCGTGACCCATACCAAGAGAAATACCCCTATTGTTATTCGGCATTTAGCAACAGCCTCTGTAACCAATCGGCTACATACCCTAATAGTCCCATATATGCTCCCCCTGGTGTGTTCTTCTGGTGTAATATGACTCTGTTAAAGACTCTGTCCAAAAGCATCTCTGACGGACAGTTGTGTATCCCTGTTACCCTAGTTCCCCGACTGACACTGCTAACCCCGGCAGAGTTCATAGGCTGGGCAGGGACCGCCCCAACTAAAACTGCGCGACATAGACGAGCAGTTTTTCTACCACTAATTGCCGGAATATCCTTAACCACCTCTGTCGTCGCAGTGGGGTTAGCAGGAGGGGCCCTACAACACTCCATGATAGAAAACGACAAGCTGTTACAACAATTCTCTGTTGCTATGGAAGACTCCGCCTATTCCCTAGCCTCCCTTCAGCGGCAGCTCACCTCCCTAGCACAGGTCACCCTTCAAAACCGCAGAGCCTTAGACTTACTCACGGCTGAGAAAGGAGGTACCTGTATGTTCCTCAAAGAAGAATGCTGTTTCTATATAAATGAGTCAGGGTTAGTTGAGGAAAGAGTCCAACACCTACACAAACTAAGCTTAGAAATGAAAAAGCAACAATTCACTACAGCCGCTAACAATTGGTGGAGCTCTTCAGTGTTTTCCCTTCTGGCACCCCTTTTAGGCCCCCTAATGTCTTTACTGCTTCTATTCACTATAGGCCCCTGTGTGGTAAATAAAATTTTACAATTTGTCAGAGAAAGGTTTGATACCATCCAACTAATGGTCCTCCGTAGCCATCACCAGCCTCTCCTGCACCCAGAAAGTGAGGCTATATTATAAGACTCTGGAAATCCAAGATTGGACATCCAGTTACTTATGAGAAGGGGGAAATGAAAGGACACAAAGATAGATGTGTACCCGCCCCCCGCTACACCTTTGTTCTGCTCTCTAATCTTTGCACATACCAGAGATTTCGTAAGTTCTGTGAGCACCTGTTTTTCTGCACGTACCAGAGATTTTGTTTTGCACATACCAGAGATTTTGTAAGTTCTGAGGCAAGGTCACAAGACATGTTTAAGTAAGATAAACTCTTGCTGCCATAAACCTGCTCTCCCACCTCAAAGGTTGAACCAAAATATCAGAAATGGCGGGAACCAATCATAGTTAGCCAAATCGCCTTGTTCAAACACTAGCCAATCATATATCTGATTTGTATGATAACTCTATGCCCACTTTTCTTAGACTATATAACACTGCTCGGAGCTCAGTGGGGGAGCTCTCCTGCCCGTCTCGTTTCGCGAGCGAGGGAGAGTTCCAGGTTTGAACCTGTAATAAAGATCCTTGCTGCTTAGCTTTGACTCTGGACTCTGGTGGTCTTCTTCGGGGAATAAACGGTCTGGGCATAACAGTCTAAACTGGCAGGAGAAAGAATCAGCAAACCTGAAGATAGATCAGTAGAGATTATGCAATCTGAAGAACAGAGAGAAAGAAGAATAAAAAAATGAACAGCCTCAGAGAATGTGGGGTCACCATTAAGTGATGGTAGTTTCAAAAGGAGAAGAGATGGCCAGGTGCAGTGGCTCACACATGTAATCCCAGCACTTTGGGAGGCTGAGGCGGGTGGATCATTTGAGGTCAGGAGTTCAAGGCTAGCCTGGCCAACATGGTGAAACCCTGTCTCTACTAAAAACACAAAAATTAGCCAGGCATGGTGGCGCATGTCTGTAGTCCCAGCTAGTCAGGAGGCTGAGGCAGGAGAATTGCTTGAACCCGGGAAGCAGAGGTTGCAGTGAGATGAGATCGTGCCACTGCACTCCTGCCTGGGTAACAGAGCAAGACTCCATCCTAAAACAAACAAAGAAACAAAGCAAGACTCCATCTAAAAACAAACAAACAAGCAAGCAACCAACAACAATAACAAAAACAAAAATGGAGAAGAGAGAAAGGAACAGAAAAAAAGGTTTGAAGAAATAATAGCTGAAAGCTTCCCAAATTGAATGAAAAATATTGATCTTCATGGAATTCATTCATATACTTGGAATGAATTCCAAGTAGGATAAAAACAAAGAGGTGCACACTTATATATCGTGGCAAAAACGCTGAAAGACAAAGATTAATTGTGAAAGTAGCAAGAGCAAATGACTTATCACATACAAGAGAACCTCAGTAAGATCAGCAGATGACTCCTTACAAGAAATAACTGGCCAGGCATGGTGGCTCACACCTGTAATCCCAGCATTTTCAGAGGCTTTGGCACGAGGGTCACTTGAGCCCAGGAGTTCGAGATTGCCCTGGGAAACGTAGTGAGACTTTGTCTCTATGAAATATAAAAAAATTAGCCCAGTGTGGTGGTGCAACCTGTTGTCCCAGCTATTCCAGAGCCTGAGGTGAGAGGATTGCTTGAGCTTGGGATGTTGAGCCTGCAGTGAGCTGTGATCACACCACTGAACTCCAGTCTGGGTGACAGAGTGAGACCCTGTCTCAAAAAAAAAAAAAAAAGACATTAGAAAACAGTGGATGATATATTCAAAGTACCAAAATTAAAAAAATCTGTCAATAAGGAAGTTATATCCAGCAAAAGTATCTTTCAGAAATGAAGGTGGAATAAAGAAAGATGAGATAATTTTTCACTAGTAGACCTGCCTTATGAGACATGCTAAAGAAAGTTCTCCAAACTGAAAGCAACTGACCCTATATGGTAATTCAGATTCAAATGAAAAAGCAAAGAGTACCAGTGAAGGTAATTATGTAATTATAAAAGACAGTGTATTTCTTCTCCTTTATTAAATGATTGAAAAAGCAATTGTATAAAACTATATATATATATATATTTCATAGATATGACACCAAAAGTTAAAACAAAAGAAAAAATAAACTGGGCATTATCAAAATTAAAAACTTACGTGCTTTAAAGGACACCATCAAGAAAGTGAAAATATAGCACACAGAATGGAGGCATTAAATAGTTCCTCCCACTTTTATGATGCTCTAAGTACTATTCTTATTTATTTTTGTTTTTATTTTTATTTATGAATGGGTCCTGGCTTCCCTC